>NC_080736.1:17387058-17414558 GCF_019097595.1 Hemibagrus wyckioides | reverse complement strand
ATTTCATGTCCACTTCACATCTCCTGACTGACCCCTAGTTTGGGTTTGTCTCGTGTGGTCAGATTTCTGCTCTTATTTTCGCTGTAATGACATCGCTCTCTTTCAGTTCTGATGAAAATTGCAGGAACACTTCCTGTGGGTTGGTGAGAGTGGACTTTTAACTTCCTCCTTCTGAAGGTGTTAAAGTGTCCAGCTGTGTCCAGCTGTATCCCCCCCCTTCCCCTCCAGCAGCAGCAGGGTTTAATTAGTGTGATTTGCACAGAAACTTTTCATGACCGAACAGAAGATTTGCAAAAACAAAAAAAACAAAAACAAAACAACAACAACACAAGTTTGGACCTAAAGTCCAGCGCAGTGTGGTCAGAACCCTTAAAATCACCAAATGACCTCAGTCTCGGGTCTGTGTGTGTGATTATGTAACCGTCCTAGAGAATAATTATTAAGAATAATTAAGAAGTGTGAAATAAAGAGAAGCAGCGGTGTGTGTGTGTGTGTGTGTGTACACTGATCTGTGGACAGTGATAAAGTCCAGCACTGGGTGAAAGGTCATGCTGGAGTGCGGTAATAAAGTGTGGTGTGATTATTGAATTAAAAGTTTTATAAACAGTGATTATAAAGCGCGTGACGCTGTGGTCAGTTTAACACACACCCAGCTGCAGCAGCTCAGCTGTAATGGCCTTCCCGATTCCGGTCGCTCCTCCGGTCACTATCGCCACTCTGTGATTAAACAGTCCGGCTCTGAACACACTGCCCGCCGCCATGATGGACAACACTAACACTGAAATCACGTTCACCAAAATAAAAGCCCTCACACTCACACAGCCGCCATGAGGGACAACACCGACACCGAGGAACCGCCCAACAAAATAAAAGCCTTTACGTGTAAGCACATACAGTACCGCCCTGATGGGAAACACTGACGCTCATATACTGAGATATTTTTAAAATTGCTTCAAGAACAAAACAGCAACAAAACAAAGCCATTGATGATTTCGAAATATTCTGCCAGAGACTGAGACTAAAGCTCAAGCTTGCACATTACATTCAGTCTATACGCGACTGCCAAAATAAAAGCCCTCACGAAGTATCGTTACTATCATTTTTATTTCAAACAAAACATATGATATATATATATATATATATATATATATATATATATATATATATATATATATATATATATATATATATATAAATATATATAAAGATGGCTCACATAAATGTAAAATTCTAACAGCCTAAAAAAAACCCGTAATACTTTCAAAATATGTGTCATTTTTAATACAAGAAAGAGGGATATACTCCTATTAAAATGACATTTATGAATAAAAAACCTAGCTAGTAGAACTTAGAAGAAAAACTCAGGAGAGAAACCTAAGATGAAATATAAACATAAACACACACACGCATATATATATATATATACACACACAGCCGCCACGCTAATGGGAACAGCTAAGGCTGATACTCTGCACCAAAATAAAAGCCCTCACAGCGCCGCCATTATGGAGACTACTCGCCACAGATTCACCGCCTGCCAACATAAAAGCCCTCACCCTTCCGTTTCATTGTGAATCTGTCAATTATGTTCCACAAGGTGACTTTCTTCACTGGTTAGGTGGATAAACAACACTCTTGTATCTAAACTAATACATTTATAAATTATATTTAGTCAGCATTATGGAGGCAAAACTGTTCTTTAACTAAATATCAGTACAGAGAGTCGGCTGTTGGAGCTAGCTGGGGTTTAGCTCATATTTGTCTGATCATAAAACATTAAAGTTAAAGTAAATTTGCTGTATAAATGAATGCTGTCTTTGTGTGAAGTTTTTTTTTTTTTTTTACATGAATACACATCTTTAAAACAGACTAATTAATTTAGATGATACTTAATTAATGTCATTAAAATGTGATATGGGAAACTCATGCACCGCCCGCCAAAATAAAAGCCCTTACACGCAGACACAATCAGTGCGGCCATGATGGAGAACACTGACGCTGATCCACCGCCAGGTAAAAGTCCTTAAAATGCACAATACCAGCCCTGTAATCACTCTCCATCTCCCTCTCTCTCCGTCTCCCTCCATCTCCCTCTCTCTCCATCTCTCTCCATCTCCCTCCATTTCTCTCCATCTCCATCTCCCTTCATCTCCATCTCTTTCCATCTCCCTCCATCTCTCTCTATCTCCCTCCATCTCCTTCCATCTCCTTCCATCTCCCTCTATCTCTCTCAATCTCCATCTCTCTCCATCTCCCACCATCTCTCTCCATCTCCCTTAATCTCTCTCCATCTTCTCCATCTCTCTCCATCTCCATCTCCCTTCATCTCCATCTCCCTCCATTTCTCTCCATCTCTATCCATCTCTCTACATCTCCCTCCATCTCTATCCATCTCCTTCCATCTCCCTCTATCTCTCTCAATCTCCATCTCTCTCCATCTCCCTCCATCTCTCATCTCTCTCCATCTCCCTTCATCTCTCTCCATCTCCTCCATCTCTCTCCATCTCCCTTCATCTCCATCTCTCTCCATCTCCCTCCATCTCTATCCATCTCTGTCCATTTCCTTCCATCTCCCTCTATCTCTCATCTCTCTCCATCTCCCTTCATCTTTCTCCATCTCATCCATCTCTCTCCATCTCCAGATGCTGTATCTTCCATGTGCTTCAGGTGAACATCAGTTGAGTTTAACCAGCTGTGTTATTTCCATTTGTTTGTATTAAGGATGAGTGAAGCTGTTGTTTCCATGGTGATTTTTCTGATCTTTAAACTTGAAGCCTTCAGTGTCATGTTGGTGTTGGGGTCAGGGCCTGACCACGTCCTCCCTCTGCCATGACCTGAGAACCTCCTGGTACCTGGACGTCTTTCAGCACACTGATCAGACCATTTATTTCATCTGGACTCCACCGACATCACACTCACACATCACTGAATGATGACTGAGTTATCACCACACAACAACAACAACAACAACAACAATATGAAATAAAACGACAGTGTCACTGATCTGATCTCGCCTCATATCGCCTGTGAAAATAAATAAATAAATAAATAAAATCTGAGCTATTTACACGAGCTGTACACACACACATCTGAACAAATTTGCAGTGTAAATGCAGCCTGTGTGTGTGTGTGTGTGTGTGTGTGTAGACAATATTTTTAATGAATGAATTTTAATTAATAAATTGAACTTCTTATAAAGTGTGTATGATGACACATGATGACTAACTGATCTAACTAATCTCCTTCTACTACATGACCAGGGATTTACATTTACATAAAAGTGCCAATAATTATGATCTAAACTGAGTACAGAGAGAACAAGATAGATAGATAGATAGATAAATAAATAAATAAATAAATAAATAAATAAATAAATACACATCACACTTTCAGAGTGAGTCTCTGTGTGTCATCTTAGCACCATCTGTTCAGTTAGTGAACACACACACACTCACACACCCAAACACACACATACACAAATATACACACAAATATAAACGCGCACACACACACACACACAAACACACACACACACAAATATAAACGCGCACATAAACACACACACACAAATATAAACACACACACACCCAAACACTCACACACACAAATATAAACACACACACACCCAAACACTCACACACACAAATATAAATGCACACACACACACACACAGAAAGAATTGCAACATTCTTTATTCAATCTGTCTCATACCACCTTCTGTTTATAACTGCAAGCTCAGCAACTCTGTGTGTGTGTGTATTTATATTTGTGTGTGTGTCTGTGTGTGTGTGTTTATATTTGTGTGTGTGAGTGTTTGGGTGTGTGTGTGTTTATATTTGTGTGTGTGAGTGTTTGGGTGTGTGTGTGTTTATATTTGTGTGTGTGTGTTTATGTGCGCGTTTATATTTGTGTGTGTGTGTGTGCGTTTATATTTGTGTGTGTGAGTGTTTGGGTGTGTGTGTGTTTATATTTGTGTGTGTGTGCGTTTGGGTGTGTGTGTGTTTATATTTGTGTGTGTGTTTGGGTGTGTGAGTGTGTGTGTTTATGTGTGTGTGTGTGCGTTTATATTTGTGTGTGTGTCTGTGTGTGTGTGCGCATGCATTTATATTTGTGTGTGTGTGTGTGCGCGCGTTTATATTTGTGTGTGTGTGTGTGTGCGCGCGTTTATATTTGTGTGTGTTTATGTGTGTGTGTGCGCGTTTATATTTGTGTGTGTGTTTGTGTGTGTGTGTGTGTGTGAGTGTGTGTGTTAGGGTGTGTCAGTGTGTATGTGTGTGTGTGTGTGTGTGTGTATGTGTGTGTGTGTGTGTGAGTGTGTGTGTGTGTGTTAGGGTGTGTCAGTGTGCATGTGTGTGTGTGTGTATGTGTGTGTGTATGTGTGTGTGTATGTGTGTGTGTTAGGGTGTGTGTGTGCTTGGGACATGTGCATCAGATTCAGTGTATTTGTATCGTGCTTTTAATAATAGATGCTGCCTTAAAGCAGTTTTACAGAAATCTAAAAATTTAGAATAGAAATGATTACGATTAAAATTCTATTTAAATTAATCCATACTGAGCGAGAACAATATAAGGAAGAAACCTGGAGAGGAACCAGACTGAAAGAGAACCTCATCCTCAACTGGGTGACAGCAGAGAGTGGGATTATAAATCATTATAAACACTGAGAGTGGGATTATAAATCATTATAAACACTGAGAGTGGGATTATAAATCATTATAAACACAGAGAGTGGGATTATAAATCATTATAAACACAGAGAGTGGGATTATAAATCATTATAAACACTGAGAGTGGGATTATAAATCATTATAAACACAGAGAGTGGGATTATAAATCATTATAAACACCGAGAGTGGGATTATAAATCATTATAAACACAGAGAGTGGGATTATAAATCATTATAAACACCGAGAGTGGGATTATAAATCATTATAAACACCGAGAGTGGGATTATAAATCATTATAAACACAGAGAGTGGGATTATAAATCATTATAAACACTGAGAGTGAGATTATAAATCATTATAAACGCAGAGAGTGGGATTATAAATCATTATAAACACTGAGAGTGGGATTATAAATCATTATAAACACAGAGAGTGGGATTATAAATCATTATAAACACCGAGAGTGGGATTATAAATCATTATAAACACCGAGAGTGGGATTATAAATCATTATAAACACCGAGAGTGGGATTATAAATCATTATAAACACCGAGAGTGGGATTATAAATCATTATAAACACCGAGAGTGGGATTATAAATCATTATAAACACCGAGAGTGGGATTATAAATCATTATAATGGTTTTTCTAATAAAATAATGCATGAAGTCACTGCTGCTGCATGTAGATGACTGCACTGTTTATTCTTAGTTGAGTTTGTAAGAGTATTAATCTGGCAAAAAAAGAGAAAGGAATGGGGACAGACAGATAGGCAGACAGACAGACAGTGAGACAGACAGACAGACAGAGAGGTAGACCAACAGACAGACAGGCAGACAGTCATTGACAGAGAGACAAATGCACACAGACGCATCAGTCAGGAACATCATTCAGCTCTACCTGACCAGAGGTTATTCTCACATATTAAATACTCTCTGTTCATTACTGCACTACTGCACTTTACTGACCATTACCTCACAACACCTTACCTCACTATAACACAGTCTTGTTGGCCGAGAGCAGCAATGATAACACATATACATCTCTTTCTCTCCCTCTTTCTCTCTCTCTTTCTCTCTCTCTCTCTCTCTCTCTCTCTATCTCTCTCTCTCTTTCAGGATTAAAGCTCATGTAAATCTTCATTGATTTTCCACTACAGATTAAGATACAAATTTTCCCTTTACACAGTACAGCCGAGATTAAACTTAAATCATTCAGTATGACAGACAGTGAGACAGTTGAAAAGACAGATTGAGAGACAGACAGTGAGACAGTTGGACAGACAGATTGAGAGACAGACAGTGAGACGGTTGAAAAGACAGATTGAGAGACAGACAGTGAGACGGTTGAACAGACAGATTGAGAGACAGACAGTGAGACGGTCGGACAGACAGATCGAGAGACAGACAGTGAGACGGTCGAACAGACAGATCGAGAGACAGACAGTGAGACGGTCGAACAGACAGATTGAGAGACAGACAGTGAGACGGTCGGACAGACAGATCGAGAGACAGACAGTGAGACGGTCGAACAGACAGATCGAGAGACAGACAGTGAGACGGTCGGACAGACAGATCGAGAGACAGACAGTGAGACGGTCGGACAGACAGATCGAGAGACAGACAGTGAGACGGTCAGACAGACAGATCGAGAGGCAGACAGTGAGACAGACTGAGCTGAGGTTACTTCCTATGTGGAGTTTCTCCCCTTGGTCATGAGGGTTTCCTCCCAGTTCTCTTCCTCCAAATTTCCAAAAATTCCAGTGAGTGGTTTGGCTACTCTACATTGCAGAGGTGTGTGTGTGTGTGTGTGTGATGTTAATGTAAACAAAACCAGAAATAAATGTTTTTCTATGTTACAATATTCAGTTACTCTGACTCATAGCTGAAGAACAACATAACTGATGAAGGACAGCTACATTCACTGTGTGTGTGTGTGTGTGTGTGTGTGTGTGTTAGAGAGTGAAGATAAGTGTGGAAGACAGATGCATGACCTTCAGATTCACCGGATGAATTGTAGCACTTATTCATACACACACACACACACACCTTCAGTAATACCACATTTGTAAGATTGTACAGACAAAACACTGAAAATCCTTTAAGGTAGATGTTTATTATTCAAAGCACACACAGATGATGCAATACAAATGCAAATCAGTCCACACACACACACACACACACACACACACACAGGAAGGATGAATGGAACACTGTATGATTAATAGAAACTATATGGATACATGGATAAATATATGATGAATAATTAAGGATATATGATTAATGTACACAAACATCATGGATGAAAAAGAGACACATCCCTTATGTCCTCCCTAAAGCCACACCCACCTGTTCTACACAAAGCCACACCCACCTGTTCTACACAAAGCCACACCCACCTGTTCTACACAAAGCCACACCCACCTGTTCTACACAAAGACACACCCACCTGTTCTACACAAAGCCACACCCACCTGTTCTACACAAAGCCACACCCACCTGTTCTACACAAAGACACACACACCTGTTCTACACAAAACCACACCCATCTGTTCTACACAAAGCCACACCCACCTGTTCTTCCCAAAGCCACACCCATCTGTTGTACCCAGAGCCACACCCATCTGTTGTACTCAAAACCACACCCATCTGTTCTACCCAAAAGCCATACCCATCTGTTTTTCCCAAAGCCACACCCATCTTTTTCTACCCAAAGCCACACCCATCTTTTTCTACCCCAAGCCACACCCATTTGTCTCACTGACAGATATGCTCACTATTCTGCAGAGATGCTACAAGAACTTCCAGAGAAACAGGATAACCTACTTTTTATAGAATATATATACATGAGCACACACACACACACACACACTTTCTCTCTGCAGATTCATTAGCATTCTGCAGGTGCACAAACTTGCAGCTCAAACATTCACTTTTGCTTTTATCACTATATTCGTCTATCTATCTACCTCCCTTGTCTGTCTGTCTGTCTCTCTCTGCTGAATGTCCCCCTGCTGTATTTCTTTCTGTTTTTCTCTCTGTGGGGAACAGAATAATTGCTCTAAACCTCAGCAGAATCACAAGCACTGCTGGAGGCTTTTCAAGTCCCCCCCGCCCCCAACACACATGCAAACTCTAAAAAAAAAATCAGCTTTGTCCAGTTCGACATGTTCATCTGATTGTGTGTCTGGTCTGACCTTGCTTGTATTTCTGTATGTCAGTGCATTTTTAGGGGGCGTGTCCTCTTTTTCAGGATCAGCCAATTGCCATGTGTTGTCTTCCTGCTTCCTGTTTCTGACTGGCTTATTCCAGTTTCCTGTTTTCTTTCTGAGGACATGCTGCTTTTCTCCCTGTGCAGGTGTGTGTGTGTGTGTGTATATGTGTGTGTTATATCCCGGGTCTACACCACTTAACAAATGTTACGTAGTGGTATAAAACTGAGGACTGTATCTGCATATCTGTATATCTTATGTGTTCAATCAAACTCTCTCTCTCTCTCTCTCTCTCTCTCTCTCTCTCTGACTGCTTCTCTCTCTCTCTCTCTCTCTCTCTCTCTCTCTGCCTCCACTTTCTCTCTCGCTCTCTTTCTCTCCGTCAGCACTTTTGCTGAGTGAGGCTGATCGACCTGGCGCCATTTCCTGGAGATACAAATTCAGAGAACACTTTACTGCCTGCATCATCAAAGACACAGACAGAGAGCTAGACAGATAGAAAGACAGACAGAGGACTGCTTTATAATGATGGTCACTGCAGCTCATTAAGCTTCCTGTTCACTGCCTGTGTGTTCAAACACACACAGAATTGTACACTATAATCACACACACACTATAATCTCACACACACAGAATTGTAATGAAACACACACACACACACACACTATAATCACACACACACTATAATCTCACACACACACTACACACTATAATCAAACACACACACACACAAACACTATAATCACACACTCACTATAATCACAAACACACTATAATCACACACACATACACGATAATCACACACACACACTATAATCACACACTCACTATAATCACACACACACTATAATCACACACACACACACTATAATCACATACACACACATATAATCACACACACACTATAATAACACACATACACTATAATCACACACACTATAATCACACATATACACGTATTATAATCATACACATTATAATCACACACACTATAATCACACACACTATAATCACACACACTATAATCACACACACTATAATCACACATATACACGTATTATAATCATACACATTATAATCACACACACTATAATCACACACACTATAATCACACACACTATAATCACACATACACTATAATCACACACACTATAATCACACACACTATAATCACACACACTATAATCACACACACACTATAATCACACACACTATAATCACACACACTATAATCACACATACACTATAATCACACACACTATAATCACACATACACTATAATCACACACACTATAATCACACACACTATAATCACACATACACTATAATCAAACACACTATAATCACACATACACTATAATAACACACATACACTATAATCACACACACTATAATCACATATACTATAATCACACATACACTATAATCAAACACACTATAATCACACACACACTATAATAACACACATACACTATAATCACACATACACTATAATCACACACACTATAATCACACATACACTATAATCACACACACTATAATCACACACACTATAATCATACACTATAATCACACACACTATAATCACACACACTATAATCACACACACTATAATCACACACTATAATCACACACACTAATCACACACACTATAATCACACACACTATAATCACACATATACACGTATTATAATCATACACATTATAATCACACACACTATAATCACACACACTATAATCACACACACTATAATCACACACACTATAATCACACACACTATAATCACACACACTATAATCACACACACACTATAATCACACACACTATAATCACACACACTATAATCACACATACACTATAATCACACACACTATAATCACACACACTATAATCACACATACACTATAATCACACACACTATAATCACACACACTATAATCACACATACACTATAATCACACATACACTATAATCAAACACACTATAATCACACACACACTATAATAACACACATACACTATAATCACACACACTATAATCACACATACACTATAATCAAACACACTATAATCACACACACACTATAATAACACACATACACTATAATCACACATACACTATAATCACACACACTATAATCACACACACTATAATCACACACTATAATCACACATACACTATAATCACACACACTATAATCACACACACTATAATCACACACACTATAATCACACATACACTATAATCACACATACACTATAATCACACACACTATAATCACACATACACTATAATCACACACACTATAATCACACACACTATAATCACACACACTATAATCACACACACTATAATCACACATACACTATAATCACACACACTATAATCACACATATACACGTATTATAATCATACACATTATAATCACACACACTATAATCACACATACACTATAATCACACACACACTATAATCACACACACTATAATCACACATACACTATAATCACACACACACTATAATCACACACACTATAATCACACATATACACGTATTATAATCATACACATTATAATCACACACACTATAATCACACACACTATAATCACACATTCACTATAATCACACACTCACTATAATCACACACTCACTATAATCACACACTCACTATAATCACACATTCACTATAATCACACATTCACTATAATCACACACTCACTATAATCACACATTCACTATAATCACACACTGAATCATGCACACACTGTAATCACACACACACTATAATCACAGTTACTATAATCACACACACTCACTGTAATCACACACACACTTACTATAATCATGCACACACTATAATCACACACTCACTATAATCACACACACTATAATCACACACACACTATGATCACACACACACTCACTATAATCACGCAGGTACTATAATCACACACACACACACACTATAATCACACACACACACTTACTATAATCACACACTCACTATAATCACACACTCACTATAATCATACACACACATTATAATAACAAACTTACTATAATCACAGACACACTATAATCACACACTATAATCACACACACTATAATCACACACACTATAATCACACACATTCACTATAATCACACACATTCACTATAATCACACACATTCACTATAATCACACACACTATAATCACACACACTATAATCACACACATTCACTATAATCACACACACTATAATCACACACATTCGCTATAATCACACACACTCACTATAATCACACACACTATAATCACACACACTATAATCACACACATTCACTATAATCACACACATTCACTATAATCACACACATTCACTATAATCACACACACTATAATCACACACACTATAATCACACACATTCACTATAATCACACACATTCACTATAATCACACACACTATAATCACACACACTATAATCACACACATTCACTATAATCACACACATTCACTATAATCACACACACTATAATCACACACATTCACTATAATCACACACATTTACTATAATCACACACATTCACTATAATCACACACATTCACTATAATCACACACACTATAATCACACACACTATAATCACACACACTATAATCACACACACTCACTATAATCACACACATTCACTATAATCACACACACTATAATCACACACACTATAATCACACACACTATAATCACACACATTCACTATAATCACACACATTCACTATAATCACACACACTATAATCACACACATTCACTATAATCACACACACTATAATCACACACATTCACTATAATCACACACACTATAATCACACACATTCACTATAATCACACACACTCACTATAATCACACACACACACACACTATAATCACACACACTCACTATAATCACACACACTCACTATAATCACACAACTCACTATAATCACACACACTATAATCACACACACTCACTATAATCACACACACTCACTATAATCACACACACTATAATCACACACACTCACTATAATCACACACACTATAATCACACACACTATAATCACACACTATAATCACACACATTCACTATAATCACACACACTATAATCACACACACTATAATCACACACATTCACTATAATCACACACATTCACTATAATCACACACACTATAATCACACACACACACTATAATCACACACACTCACTATAATCACACACACTCACTATAATCACACAACTCACTATAATCACACACACTATAATCACACACACTCACTATAATCACACACACTCACTATAATCACACACACTATAATCACACACACTCACTATAATCACACACACTATAATCACACACATTCACTATAATCACACACACTATAATCACACACACACACTATAATCACACACACTATAATCACACACACTATAATCACACACACACTATAATCACACACACTCACTATAATCACACGCACTCACTATAATCACACACACTCACTATAATCACACAACTCACTATAATCACACACACTCACTATAATCACACACACTATAATCACACACACTCACTATAATCACACACACTCACTATAATCACACACACTAAAATCACACACTCACTATAATCACACACACTCACTATAATCACACACACTCACTATAATCACACACACTATAATCACACACACTCACTATAATCACACACACTCACTATAATCACACACACTCACTATAATCACACACACTATAATCACACACACTCACTATAATCACACACACTCACTATAATCACACACACTCACTATAATCACACACACTATAATCACACACACTCACTATAATCACACACACTATAATCACACACACTATAATCACACACTATAATCACACACATTCACTATAATCACACACACTATAATCACACACACTATAATCACACACATTCACTATAATCACACACACTATAATCACACACATTCACTATAATCACACACATTCACTATAATCACACACACTATAATCACACACACACACTATAATCACACACACTCACTATAATCACACACACTCACTATAATCACACAACTCACTATAATCACACACACTATAATCACACACACTCACTATAATCACACACACTCACTATAATCACACACTCACTATAATCACACACTCACTATAATCACACACACTCACTATAATCACACACACTCACTATAATCACACACACTATAATCACACACACTCACTATAATCACACACACTCACTATAATCACACACACTATAATCACACACACTCACTATAATCACACACACTCACTATAATCACACACACTATAATCACACACACTATAATCACACACACTCACTATAATCACACACACTATAATCACACACACTCACTATAATCACACACACTCACTATAATCACACACACTATAATCACACACACTATAATCACACACACTCACTATAATCACACACACTCACTATAATCACACACACTCACTATAATCACACACACTCACTATAATCACACAGTCACTATAATCACACACACTCACTATAATCACACACACTATAATCACACACACTCACTATAATCACACACACTATAATCACACACACTCACTATAATCACACACACTATAATCACACACACTCACTATAATCACACACACTATAATCACACACACTATAATCACACACACTCACTATAATCACACACACTCACTATAATCACACACACTATAATCACACACACTCACTATAATCACACACACTATAATCACACACACTCACTATAATCACACACACTATAATCACACCCAGTCACTATAATCACACACACTCACTATAATCACACACACTCACTATAATCACACACACTATAATCACACACACTCACTATAATTACACACACTATAATCACACACACTCACTATAATCACACACACTATAATCACACACACTCACTATAATCACACACACTATAATCACACACACTCACTATAATCACACACACTATAATCACACACACTCACTATAATCACACACACTCACTATAATCACACACACTCACTATAATCACACACACTCACTATAATCACACACACTATAATCACACACACTCACTATAATCACACACACTATAATCACACACACTATAATCACACACACTCACTATAATCACACACACTCACTATAATTACACACACTATAATCACACACACTCACTATAATCACACACACTATAATCACACACACTATAATCACACACACTCACTATAATCACACACACTCACTATAATCACACACACTCACTATAATCACACACACTATAATCACACACACTATAATCACACAACTCACTATAATCACACACACTATAATCACACACACTCACTATAATCACACACACTCACTATAATCACACACACTATAATCACACACACTCACTATAATCACACACACTATAATCACACACACTATAATCACACACTATAATCACACACATTCACTATAATCACACACACTATAATCACACACACTATAATCACACACATTCACTATAATCACACACACTATAATCACACACATTCACTATAATCACACACATTCACTATAATCACACACACTATAATCACACACACACACTATAATCACACACACTCACTATAATCACACACACTCACTATAATCACACACACTCACTATAATCACACACACTATAATCACACACACTCACTATAATCACACACACTATAATCACACACATTCACTATAATCACACACACTATAATCACACACACACACTATAATCACACACACTATAATCACACACACTATAATCACACACACACTATAATCACACACACTCACTATAATCACACACACTCACTATAATCACACGCACTCACTATAATCACACACACTCACTATAATCACACAACTCACTATAATCACACACACTCACTATAATCACACACACTATAATCACACACACTCACTATAATCACACACACTCACTATAATCACACACACTCACTATAATCACACACACTATAATCACACACACTCACTATAATCACACACACTCACTATAATCACACACACTCACTATAATCACACACACTATAATCACACACACTCACTATAATCACACACACTATAATCACACACACTATAATCACACACTATAATCACACACATTCACTATAATCACACACACTATAATCACACACACTATAATCACACACATTCACTATAATCACACACACTATAATCACACACATTCACTATAATCACACACACTATAATCACACACACACACTATAATCACACACACTCACTATAATCACACACACTCACTATAATCACACAACTCACTATAATCACACACACTATAATCACACACACTCACTATAATCACACACACTCACTATAATCACACACTCACTATAATCACACACTCACTATAATCACACACACTATAATCACACACACTCACTATAATCACACACACTCACTATAATCACACACACTCACTATAATCACACACACTATAATCACACACACTCACTATAATCACACACACTATAATCACACACACTATAATCACACACTATAATCACACACATTCACTATAATCACACACACTATAATCACACACACTATAATCACACACACTCACTATAATCACACACACTATAATCACACACACTATAATCACACACATTCACTATAATCACACACACTATAATCACACACACACACTATAATCACACACACTATAATCACACACACTCACTATAATCACACACACACTCACTATAATCTCACACACACTCACTATAATCTCACACACACTCGCTACAATCACACACACACTCGCTACAATCACACACACACTCGCTATAATCACACACACTCGCTATAATCACACACACTCGCTATAATCACACACACTCGCTATAATCACACACACTCTCTATAATCACACACACTCGCTATAATCACACACACTCGCTCGCTATAATCACACACACTCGGTCGCTATAATCACACACACTCACTATAATCACACACACTCACTATAATCACACACACTATAATCACACACACTATAATCACACACACTCACTATAATCACACACACTATAATCACACACACTCACTATAATCACACACACTATAATCACACACACTCACTATAATCACACACACTATAATCACACACAGTCACTATAATCACACACACTCACTATAATCACACACACTATAATCACACACACTCACTATAATCACACACACTATAATCACACACACTCACTATAATCACACACACTATAATCACACACACTCACTATAATCACACACACTCACTATAATCACACACACTATAATCACACACACTCACTATAATCACACACACTATAATCACACACACTATAATCACACACACTCACTATAATCACACACACTCACTATAATCACACACACTATAATCACACACACTCACTATAATCACACACACTCACTATAATCACACACACTCACTATAATCACACACACTATAATCACACACACTATAATCACACACACTGACTATAATCACACACACTGACTATAATCACACACACTCACTATAATCACACACTCACTATAATCACACACACTCACTATAATCACACACACTATAATCACACACACTCACTATAATCACACACACTCACTATAATCACACACACTATAATCACACACACTATAATCACACACACTCACTATAATCACACACACTCACTATAATCACACACACTATAATCACACACACTATAATCACACACACTCACTATAATCACACACACTCACTATAATCACACACACTATAATCACACACACTATAATCACACACACTCACTATAATCACACACACTCACTATAATCACACACACTATAATCACACACACTATAATCACACACACTCACTATAATCACACACACTGACTATAATCACACACACTCACTATAATCACACACACTCACTATAATCACACACTCACTATAATCACACACACTCACTATAATCACACACACTATAATCACACACACTCACTATAATCACACACACTCACTATAATCACACTCACTATAATCACACACACTCACTATAATCACACACACTATAATCACACACACACACACACACACTATAATCACACACACTATAATCACACACACACACTCACTATAATCACACACACTATAATCACACACACACACTCACTATAATCACACACACTATAATCACACACACACACACACTATAATCACACACAGTCTTGATGAAGTAAAGAGATCTTACTCATAAGACTTATATTGAAGTCTCCAGCTTTCATAAATGTCCTTCAGAGGAACATTACAACAGGTCTGATGAGTGACATAGATATTTCATAGTGGACAGATGTTTTGTGTGTGTGTGTGTGTGTGTGTGTTGTACATCTCATTTAAAATGAATGAAGCTGTGATATTGAATTTGAAAAAGCGCTAACGTGTGGATCTGAAATAGATCTGTGTGTGTGTGTGTGTGTGTGTTCATATATAATGCATGCACTTGGAGGTCGTTCTCAGAAATGTCACCATCTGTCGTGTCCAGCAGACTGAAGCATGTGTATGTGTGTGTGGTTCTCCCAGGTATTAAAGTGTGTGTGTGTGTGTGTGTTTGAGTGAGTGTGTGTGTTACTCTAAATATATCTGTGAAGATGGTGCTGATGAAGGTAAAAAGATGATAGCACACATACACACAAGATGCAAGTGTGCTACTGCAGTTTCTCTTCAAGTATATTTGTTATCTTGCTATTAATTTTACCAATAATAATAATAATAATAATAATAATCTCTCTCTCTCTCTCTCTCTCTCTCTCTGACTTCCTGTCCTCCATGTTTCCTTCAGGAAGTCTAGATTTACTTCTTCATCTTACTCCTGTGAGATTCTCCTCCTGATCCTGTTACACTGATGTAGCTGAGGAGAAAACGAAGACCACCGCTGAACTGCTGAATTATTAATGACCAAATGGAGCGAGAACCTTCTCCCCCTCGTGGAAAAGTCGCCTCTGCAGTGCAAAGAGCAGAGAGAGAGAAAACATTGTCACACGGACCAGAGGGTTCAGATGCTAACGCTCTGGATCCCTCTGGATCCCTCAGTCGCGGCACATGAGCAGGACTTTAACACCACCGCTAATTAGCTCCCACACACTCCTGACCCTGTACAGTGAACAAACCCACTAAACACGTGTGACCGTTCTGGGCCACACCCCCTAAAATGGGTTTATTGATTTTAGGAGACTCAGCACAAGCTACGTCATTGTTATACGCTGCAACAAAAAGACATAGGGTTTACAAAGGTATGCTATACGCTACCATCGTGTTTAAAGGTTTAGTGTGTAGGGTTTAGTGTGAAGGGTTTAGTGTTTAAGGGTTTAGTGTGTAGGGTTTAGTGTGTAGGGTTTAGTGTATAAGGGTTTAGTGTGTAGGGTTTAATGTTTAAGGGTTTAGTGTTTAAGGGTTTAGTGTGTAGGGTTTAGTGTATAAGGGTTTAGTGTGTAGGGTTTAATGTTTAAGGGTTTAGTGTTTAAGGGTTTAGTGTGTAGGGTTTAGTGTATAAGGGTTTAGTGTGTAGGGTTTAATGTTTAAGGGTTTAGTGTTTAAGGGTTTAGTGTGTAGGGTTTAGTGTTTAAGGGTTTAGTGTGTAGGGTTTAGTGTTTAAGGCAGGGGTCGGCAACCCGCGGCTCCGGAGCTGCATGTGGCTCTTTCATCCCTCTGCTGCGGCTCCCTGTGGCTTTGGAAAATAAATAATATCAGTATTTAATTTAAATTTATTTTATTTTTGTCCGTTAGTTTTTTAAATGTAATTCTAAATTAGTAGATTATAGTGATCTTGTAACATCAAAATAAAACGTGTTTAATTTTTTGTCACTCAAAATATGGGTCACAACCGCACGATTTATTGAGCTTTTTGACTCCCGGTAGGCCAACCATGGATGAGTCCAGGAGTCCTAAAGTGAATCCAAAAGTGCTACGTGAGCAGGTTCATTTGCTTTCAATGCTGACGAGACTGGTTTACCAGTATGCTTAACATGTGGTGAGAAATTGGCAAACAACAAAAAGTTGAATGTTGCAAGACATTTCCAGAATAAACAAACAGCCTTTGCTGAAAAATATCCGGATGGAGATGAGAAAAAATTCGTTTCGGAACTGATGCGGAAGGTTCAGAAGCAGATGGCATTTTTGGTTTGCTGCAGGTGGATAATTTAAGTTCAGCTTTTTATTTCATAAATACGAGGAGGACTCAAATAGAAACTGAGCATTTTATTTGAAAGTAACCTTAAACACAGCATCTTTTTTTTCAGTGTTGAAAATGTTTTTGTTGCATGCAGAAATAACATAGTTTTCTCTCTAGCAGTTCACTGATTTCATAAATGCAACACACTATAGTTGTTTTTATACATAGCATAAAGGTAAAAAATAATATATGCAGTGTTATCTTCATTTTAGATCAGTGGAACGATTCTTTTCAAAGTCACTCACTGAAATGAATCGAGTCAGTGATTCCTTTTGAGTTAGTTCGTTTTGAAAAGTGATTTTTATATAGCCCTCGTTTCCTATACAAACTCTAATCATGGTGGGAAATAGTGTTTAATAATTTAATGAGTATAGTTACGTACTGCTATGTTATGGCGTCAGTTTTATTAACCAAAAATTAAATATGCTAAATGTTAAAGTATCCAAATGGAATAAAAATAAATATCTTAAATAAAACAACCAAACTGAACAAAAATGCAAAATGTGCAAAAAGTATAACTACATACATAAAGTGCTTTGCTTATAAACTGGCATTTAAGAATTAAAAGAATTTAAGTCAGCTTACGCACTTAGGGGGTGCTGAGACTAGAATCAGCTGAATCAGTCTATAACCGACTCCACGACTCCACTGAGAATCAGCTGAATCAGTCTATACCCGACTCCGCGAGTCCACTGAGAATCAGCTGAATCAGTCTATACTCAACTCCACGAGTCCACTGAGAATCAGCTGAATCAGTCTATAACCGACTCTGTGAGTCCACTGAGAATCAGCTGAATCAGTCTATACTCGACTCCACGAGTCCACTGAGAATCAGCTGAATCAGTCTATAACCGACTCCGCGAGTCCACTGAGAATCAGCTGAATCAGTCTATAACCGACTCCGCGAGTCCACTGAGAATCAGCTGAATCAGTCTATAACCGACTCCGCGAGTCCACTGAGAATCAGCTGAATCAGTCTATAACCCGACTCCGCGAGTCCACTGAGAATCAGCTGAATCAGTCTATAACCGACTCCGCGAGTCCACTGAGAATCAGCTGAATCAGTCTATAACCGACTCCGCGAGTCCACTGAGAATCAGCTGAATCAGTCTATAACCGACTCCGCGAGTCCACTGAGAATCAGCTGAATCAGTCTATAACCGACTCCGCGAGTCCACTGAGAATCAGCTGAATCAGTCTATAACCGACTCCGCGAGTCCACTGAGAATCAGCTGAATCAGTCTATAACCGACTCCGCGAGTCCACTGAGAATCAGCTGAATCAGTCTATAACCGACTCCGCGAGTCCACTGAGAATCAGCTGAATCAGTCTATAACCGACTCCGCGAGTCCACTGAGAATCAGCTGAATCAGTCTATAACCGACTCCACGACTCCACTGAGAATCAGCTGAATCAGTCTATACCCGACTCCGCGAGTCCACTGAGAATCAGCTGAATCAGTCTATAACCCGACTCCGCGAGTCCACTGAGAATCAGCTGAATCAGTCTATAACCGACTCCGCGAGTCCACTGAGAATCAGCTGAATCAGTCTATAACCGACTCCGCGAGTCCACTGAGAATCAGCTGAATCAGTCTATACTCGACTCCACGAGTCCACTGAGAATCAGCTGAATCAGTCTATAACCGACTCCGCGAGTCCACTGAGAATCAGCTG
Source organism: Hemibagrus wyckioides (assembly GCF_019097595.1). Classification (NCBI taxonomy): domain Eukaryota; kingdom Metazoa; phylum Chordata; class Actinopteri; order Siluriformes; family Bagridae; genus Hemibagrus; species Hemibagrus wyckioides. The sequence goes on along the minus strand of NC_080736.1, from coordinate 17,393,636 downwards.
AATCAGTCTATAACCCGACTCCATGAGTCCACTGAGAATCAGCTGAATCAGTCTATAACCGACTCCACGAGTCCACTGAGAATCAGCTGAATCAGTCTATAACCGACTCCGCGAGTCCACTGAGACTCAGCTGAATCAGTCTATAACCCGACTCCACAAGTCCACTGAGAATCAGCTGAATCAGTCTATAACCGACTCCGCGAGTCCACTGAGAATCAGCTGAATCAGTCTATAACCCGACTCCGTGAGTCCACTGAGAATCAGCTGAATCAGTCTATAACCGACTCCACGAGTCCACTGAGAATCAGCTGAATCAGTCTATAACGGACTCCGCGAGTCCACTGAGACTCAGCTGAATCAGTCTATAACCCGACTCCACAAGTCCACTGAGAATCAGCTGAATCAGTCTATAACCGACTCCGCGAGTCCACTGAGAATCAGCTGAATCAGTCTATAACCCGACTCCACGAGTCCACTGAGAATCAGCTGAATCAGTCTATAACCCGACTCCACGAGTCCACTGAGAATCAGCTGAATCAGTCTATAACCGACTCCGCGAGTCCACTGAGAATCAGCTGAATCAGTCTATACTCGACTCCACGAGTCCACTGAGAATCAGCTGAATCAGTCTATAACCGACTCCGCGAGTCCACTGAGAATCAGCTGAATCAGTCTATAACCAACTCCGCGAGTCCACTGAGAATCAGCTGAATCAGTCTATAACCTGACTCCGTGAGTCCACTGAGAATCAGCTGAATCAGTCTATAACCCGACTCCACGAGTCCACTGAGAATCAGCTGAATCAGTCTATAACCCGACTCCACGAGTCCACTGAGAATCAGCTGAATCAGTCTATAACCGACTCCGTGAGTCCACTGAGAATCAGCTGAATCAGTCTATAACCAACTCCGCGAGTCCACTGAGAATCAGCTGAATCAGTCTATAACCCGACTCCACGAGTCCACTGAGAATCAGCTGAATCAGTCTATAACCCGACTCCACGAGTCCACTGAGAATCAGCTGAATCAGTCTATAACCCGACTCCACGAGTCCACTGAGAATCAGCTGAATCAGTCTATAACCGACTCCGTGAGTCCACTGAGAATCAGCTGAATCAGTCTATAACCAACTCCGCGAGTCCACTGAGAATCAGCTGAATCAGTCTATAACCCGACTCCACGAGTCCACTGAGAATCAGCTGAATCAGTCTATAACCCGACTCCACGAGTCCACTGAGAATCAGCTGAATCAGTCTATAACCGACAACGTGAGTCCACTGAGAATCAGCTGAATCAGGGATTAGTGTGTAGGGTTCAGTGTTTAAGGGTTTAGTGTGTAGGGTTTAGTGTTTAAGGGTTTAGTGTGTAGGGCTTAGTGTTTAAGGGTTTATTGTGTAGGGTTTAGTGTTTAAGGGCTTAGTGTGTAGGGTTTAGGGTTGAAGGGTTTAGCATTTAAGGGTTTATTGTGTAGGTTTTAGTGTTTAAGGGTTTATTGTGTAGGGTTTAGTGTTTAAGGGCTTAGTGTGTAGGGTTTAGTGTTTAAGGGTTTAGCATTTAAGGGTTTATTGTGTAGGTTTTAGTGTTTAAGGGTTTAGTGTTTAAGGGTTTAGTGTTTAAGGGTTTATTGTTTAAGGGATTAGTGTGTAGGGTTTAGTGTTTAAGGGTTTAGTGTGTAGGGCTTAGTGTTTAAGGGTTTATTGTGTAGGGTTTAGTGTTTAAGAGTTTAGTGTGTAGGGTTTAGTGTTTAAGGGTTTATTGTGTAGGGTTTAGTGTTTAAGGGCTTAGTGTGTAGGGTTTAGTGTTTAAGGGTTTAGCATTTAAGGGTTTATTGTGTAGGTTTTAGTGTTTAAGGGTTTAGTGTTTAAGGGTTTAGTGTGTAGGGTTTAGTGTGTAGGGCTTAGTGTTTAAGTGTTTATTGTTGTAGAGTTTAGTGTTTAAGGGTTTATTGTGTAGGGTTTAGTGTTTAAGGGTTTATTGTGTAGGGTTTAGTGTTTAAGGGTTTATTGTGTAGGGTTTAGTGTTTAAGGGTTTATTGTGTAGGGTTTAGTGTTTAAGGGTTTATTGTGTAGGGTTTAGTGTTTAAGGGCTTAGTGTGTAGGGTTTAGTGTGTAGGGTTTAGTGTTTAAGGGTTTATTGTGTAGGTTTTAGTGTTTAAGGGTTTAGTGTTTAAGGGTTTAGTGTTTAAGGGATTAGTGTGTAGGGTTTAGTGTTTAAGGGTTTAGTGTGTACGGTTTAGTGTTTAGTGTGTAGGGTTTAGTGTTTAAGGGTTTATTGTGTAGGTTTTAGTGTTTAAGGGTTTAGTGTTTAAGGGATTAGTGTGTAGGGTTTAGTGTTTAAGGGTTTAGTGTGTAGGGTTTAGTGTTTAAGGGTTTAGTGTGTAGGGTTTAGTGTTTAAGGGTTTAGTGTTTAAGGGTTTAGTGTGTAGGGTTTAGTGTTTAAGGGTTTAGTGTTTAAGGGTTTAGCATTTAAGGGTTTAGTGTTTAAGAGTTTAGTGTGTAGGGTTTAGTGTTTAAGGGTTTAGTGTGTAGGGTTTAGTGTTTAAGGGTTTAGTGTTTAAGGGTTTAGCATTTAAGGGTTTAGTGTTTAAGAGTTTAGTGTGTAGGGTTTAGTGTTTAAGGGTTTAGCATTTAAGGGTTTATTGTGTAGGTTTTATTGTTGCAGGGTTTAGTGTTTAAGGGTTTAGTGTGTAGGGTTTAGGGATTAGGGAATTTACAGTGTGAAGGAATTACAGTGTAGAAATTCCCTCAGCTACACCTCTGTGTGAAGTGTGTGTTGTGTAGAGTGTGTTTATGTGGAGCCTCAGTGTTCATCACAATGTTCTCAGTGCTGATTAAAGAGTGAGCGAGCGAGTTGCTTTAACATATCAATGCTAACGTGTTTGAGTGAGCACTGTGTTTGAGCGGGAGAGCGGCAGGTACACATCTGTCCATCAGCTGGAGTATCGATCCCTCTATGAAACAAGAGCAGGACAAACAAACCTTGCTGATCCTCAAAGGCTTCAACATCCAGTCCCACAGCAGCAGGAGACACTCCGTGTGCTCAGTGCAGCTCGCAGACTTAACGTCTCCATCAGGACACTGACTGACCACACAGACATCGCTTACGGAGAAAAACATGAGAACACCACCTTCATTCCTTACCACTGCTCAGGGAAGTGAAAGAGAAAGAAAGAGAGAAAGATGTTTTCTTCCAAAACATTAACACTAGGATGCACTAATCCACTTTTACTGTTTGTGTCAACATCAAAACTTTCAATACTGACCCGATACTGACCTTATACTAATCTGATCCGATATCGAGCTTAACACTGGACTTTATCTGCTTCATTAATCAGTGTCTCTGCATGTGTTTATCAGGGTGTTAGACTGAGTAAACAGACACTGCAACCACAGATGCGGTGTTTTACCCACTGCTCCCGCAGGAGAGCCCACATGAGAACCCACACTGCATTAACTAAACCCTTTAATACAGTACTTCCGGTGCTGCTTCTGTAACTAACACACTGAGCAAAGCAGTGAGGGAGGGGCGCGTGATTACCTCTCTCAGAGCAGGTTATGATTTATTTATGCATTACGGGAGCTGAACAGATGAGTGTTTACCGCTGTGTTTTCAGCGCAGACCGCACGCGCAGACGGTGCTCTCTCTCTTTCTCACACACACTCACTCACTCTCTCTCACACACACAGACACACTCTCTCTCTCTCTCTTTCTCACTCTCTCTCTCTCACACACACACACACACACACACAGACTCTCTCTCTCTCTCACACACACACACACAGACTCTCTCTCTCTCTCTGCGGTGCTGATGAGGCGATTTCTCCCCGAAATCGAGGTTGGACTTTCAGTCGCGTGCGACACACCCAGCGCTACTGTTGGCACCGTACAGCACCAACTACCATGCCCCCCTCCCTCCAACCGACGGTAGTATGCACGTGACTACCCTTCTACACCCATCGAACTAAAAAAGACGTGAGCCGCATGAAAAGGACAGAGATTAAATAAAGCTTTAGCTATCACATCTTCAGGGGGTACCTCAAGAAAAAAAGAGAGCGCGCGCTCACTGATCACTCACTCGAAAGAGTCGATTCTTTCGAATGTACCAGGTATGGGTGAGTCGAAACAGTGAATCGGATTCCGCGCTCAGAGAGATGGTGTTGAGTTTGGAGCCAACACTAATGCTACATTTTATTTATTAGCCGATGTAATATTTTAATATTTATAAATCTTATAATTTTAGTCGTTACTTATATCCTTTATTACTTATATCCAAGATTTGAGTCATTTCTTGGGATTTTCTAAGAAACATACCAAACAGTGTCATTATTCATTATACACAAAGATTTAATGGTTTAAAACTCGTCCTTAATGTTCATCCTAAGCCCGATACCTTAAACACCCTGCATGCTAACCTGCTCAGGTAACCTGCCTGCCTGATCAACATTACCCTGCGCCATCATTACCATGATCATGATCAGCTATAAAGTGAGCTACACGGTTTACAGCAGGACACTGAAGAGGTCAGGGTTTTAAATAAAAGTGTTCTAGACCCGTCATGGAGAGAATGTGGAGATACACGGAGTAACACACGGAGTAACAAATACAGGCTTCTGAATCGATTCTTTTGATTCACTCTAAAAGATTCGTTCAAAATGAGAGAGAGAGAAAGAACCGATTCCTCTCTCGGTGCGCATACTCACGAGACTGCGAGAGAGAGAGAGAGAGAGAGAGAGAGACGCAGATGCACTGTATTCAGCAGCGCGAGGTCACGGGGCGGAAAAAAACAGCACGCGGGCTGCGGACGCAGTAAATAGACAGAAACGAGAGAAAAGGATGCTTTAATCATCACGCGCCCTGAGGAAGACAGACAGACAGACAGAGAGAGAGAGAGAGAGAGAGAGAGAGAGAGAGAGAGAGAGGATGGCCGATTTTCGGTGAGCGCGCGCTGATGTTCGCACCATGGAGAAACGGTCTCTCGTGACGGCGGCGAGCTTTTGCATGAGCGTCCTCGCGCTCGTGCTGCTGGTCACCGCCATCTTCACGGACCACTGGTACGAAACGGACACTCGCAGACACAAGCGGAACTGCGATCGGTATGGAGCCGAGTCCAATGACCAGAAGAACCGTGAGATGCCCATCTATCACCTGCCGCTGGTGGACAGTACCGGGAGCGGGGGCGGGGGCGGAACCGGGGGCTCGCGCCGGAACAGCGTGGCGCTCATGAAACCGATTCACGTCGGGAGTCGCGAGGAGGAGCTGCTGGAGAACTGGAGGGCGATTCTGGGCATGGGCATCCTGGAGACCGAATGCGGCCGCCCGCTCTTCCCCACGCACTCCGGTCTGTGGAGGAAATGCTACTTCCGGGGCGTGGACCCGGACATCGACCGGCTCATTTCAAAGGGTAACCCCACTGTTAGCGCCATGCTAATGCACTAGACTACAGTACACACACGGAGCAATGACTTCTTTATACACCTTTCACTTTGTCTTTATATAAAAAAAATAAAAATAAAATGTGTTCAGTTTAGGAAAAAGAAAACATTTATTATTTAAAGTGTAAACAGAATAAAGTGTGAATGTAATCTCGAACAATACTGAGAGAGTGTGGGAACATGCCTGTACATCTCCCTTCATCAAAAAGGGCAGAAACTGTGAATAAACATAATACACAAACATCATCAGTTTCATCCTCACATATCACTAACTTTTGCTAGCTGATAAACTAGCTCACAACTAGCTAGCAACAGGACTGGGACTTCAGCCAGCCTCACTTTCCCACTGCTCATATACCAGGGTCAGTGTTACCATGACAACTAACAGTTTAATAGTTTATCACACAGGTGCTACAGCTAAATGTTTCTATCTACCACATCATTATCCTCCAGTAATTTGCATGTCTGATATGATAGGTTCAAAGTGAGTTATTTTGTGACATCATAACCTGAGGTTTAGCTCCACCTCAAAATCAGCTTCATCCAGAAGGACTGAGAAAGTCTCAGCTTTCACTGGGAAAAATTCTATATTTAGTACAAAGTGAGTTCAGTGTGTAGATGTGAAAGATTTCTGACAGAGAGTCGCTTCACGTCTCCATAGCGACGAGTCAGTGTGTGTTTCAGAGCTTTTACCCAGACCAGCGGTGAAAGGGTTACGGCACAGCGCCGCCCAATTCTGGATCCTGATTGGGAGTTTAAACGTCTTTGTGCTTTCTCAGCTGAGACAAGCTGAGATTTTCCCTTATTAAGAAGAGAGGGAATAAAGAGAGAGAGAGACTGGTGAGGGGATGAGTGTTTATAGCTGCTATAACATAAGTGACAACAGGAACACACTCACTTCACCAGCGTTCCAGTGAGAAATTTAAACTATAAACGGATAAAAAGTATGAAGAAATAATTACAAGAAATAAGATGGCCCTGTGTGTGTGTGTGTGTGTGTGTCTTGGGTTTGGAGCTAGATGGCGAAGGTGACAGGAGGAAGTCGATATAGATTATGTTGATGAGATGATGCTGGATTAAAGATGGAGATGTGCAGAGTCACTCACAGAGTCCTGACGACCTTCAGCAGCCACACACACACACACAC
>NC_080736.1:17372058-17384558 GCF_019097595.1 Hemibagrus wyckioides | reverse complement strand
CACACACACACACACACACACTGACAATGGAGACTCCTTCCTCAGATCTCTCTCACACACACACACACACACACACTGACAATGGAGACTCCTTCCTCAGATCTCACACACACACACACACACACACACACACACACTGACACTGGAGACTCCTTCCTCAGATCTCACACACACACACACACACACACACACACTGACACTGGAGACTCCTTCCTCAGATCTCTCTCACACAAACACACAAACACACACACTGACACTGGAGACTCCTTCCTCAGATCTCTCTCACACACACACACACACACACACACTGACAATGGAGACTCCTTCCTCAGATCTCTCACACACACACACACACACACACTGACAATGGAGACTCCTTCCTCAGATCTCACACACACACACACACACACACACACACACACTGACACTGGAGACTCCTTCCTCAGATCTCTCTCACACAAACACACAAACACACACACACACACACACACTGACACTGGAGACTCCTTCCTCAGATCTCACACACACACACACACACACACACACACACACACACACACACTGACACTGGAGACTCCTTCCTCAGATCTCACACACACACACACACACACTGACACTGGAGACTCCTTCCTCAGATCTCACCTTACAGAAAATTTTACCATATTAATTTTTTCACATGATTTTCATGATGACTGAAAATACAAAATAAAACAGAGCATGTGTATTGAGTGGTAGAGTTGGTAACGTGTACTAATACTGTGTGTGTGTGTGTGTGTGTGTGTGTGTGTGTGTTTAATGCAGGTATTGCAGATCGCTGCACTGCGGTTAAATATCATTTCTCTCAGCCGATTCGACTCAGGAACATTCCCCTGAATCTGACCAGAACCATCCAGCAGGATGAGTGGCACCTCTTACGTATGTACACAAACACACACACACACACACACAGGGTGTGTCTAAATGGGGCAGGCTGGCATCTGTGAGTGGGGTGAGTGGGGCAGGTGGTTGTGTGAGTGGGGCAGGTGGGTGTATGTGATTGGGGCAGGTGGGTGTATGTGATTGGGGCAGGTGGGTGTATGTGATTGGGGCAGGTGGGCATATGTGAGTGGGGCAGGTGGGCGTGTGAGTGGTGCAGGTGGTTGTGTGAGTGGGGCAGGTGGGTGTATGTGAGTGGGGCAGGTGGGCGTGTGAGTGGGGCAGGTGGGTCTGTGAGTGGTGCAGGTGGTTGTGTGAGTGGGGCAGGTGGGTGTATGTGATTGGGGCAGGTGGGCGTGTGAGTGGGGCAGGTGGGTCTGTGAGTGGTCCAGGTGGTTGTGTGAGTGGGGCAGGTGGGTGTATGTGATTGGGGCAGGTGGGCGTGTGAGTGGGGCAGGTGGGTGTATGTGATTGGGGCAGGTGGGCATGTGAGTGGGGCAGGTGGGCGTGTGAGTGGGGCAGGTGGGTGTATGTGATTGGGGCAGGTGGGTGTATGTGATTGGGGCAGGTGGGCATATGTGAGTGGGGCAGGTGGGCGTGTGAGTGGGGCAGGTGGGCGTGTGAGTGGGGCAGGTGGGCGTGTGAGTGGGGCAGGTGGGTGTGTGAGTGGGGCAGGTGGGTGTGTGAGTGGGGCAGATGGGTGTGTGAGTCGGGCAGGTGGGCGTGTGAGTGGGGCAGGTGGGTGTGTGAGTGGGGCAGATGGGTGTGTGAGTCGTGGCAGGTGGGTGTATGTAAGTGGGGCAGGTGGGTGTGTGAATGGAGCAGGTGGTCGTATGTAAGTGGGGCAGGTGGGTGTGTGAGTGGGGCAGGTGGGTGTGTGAGTCGGGCAGGTGGGTGTATGTAAGTGGGGCAGGTGGGTGTGTGAATGGAGCAGGTGGTCGTATGTAAGTGGGGCAGGCAGGTGGGTGAGTGGGGCAGATGGGTGTGTGAGTCGTGGCAGGTGGGTGTATGTAAGTGGGGCAGGTGGGTGTGTGAATGGAGCAGGTGGTCGTGTGTGAGTGGGGCAGGTGGGTGTGTGAGTCGGGCAGGTGGGTGTATGTAAGTGGGGCAGGTGGGTGTGTGAATGGAGCAGGTGGTCGTATGTAAGTGGGGCAGGTGGGTGTGTGAATGGAGCAGGTGGTCGTATGTAAGTGGGGCAGGTGGGTGTGTGAATGGAGCAGGTGGTCGTATGTAAGTGGGGCAGGTGGGTGTGTGAATGGAGCAGGTGGTCGTATGTAAGTGGGGCAGGTGGGTGTGTGAGTGGGGCAGGTGGGCGTGGCTAACAGTTTTCGTGCCACACATTCCTCAGTCAGTAACTCTGTACACTGCTGCTGTTCTGCTGAAGTCATGTGACTTTTTCAGCCTGAGTGTTGAAGTGTGAATCTGATCTTATTTAAAACTGTTAGAATTTCATTAGACTGTCTGATGCTGCTGTACCTGCAGTGTGTGAGGGTCTCACCTCAACTCAGCTTCTGTAGGATCAGTGAGTAAACCCCACTCTTACTGCTGTCTCTCTTCCTGACTGAACCCAGGTTATTTTATTGTGGAACAGATCAGTGAGTGTATTTCTCCATCAGTACATTTCAGAAAGCTGTGAAGAGATTTTAGTCCTTTACTGATCTGTCAGGATATTAAAGTGAAATTCAGACTCCTGCTACACTTTTTATCCAGAAGCTTTCTCTAGATTTGATTGTAAGTGGTTTGCTGTTGAAATCCTAAGAAACATCTTTTAACCCAATCAACTCCAAGGTCTTTAGAGAAATGCTGTTTAATTCTAACATATTATTGAACAGCTTTACAGCAGGCACACAGCATTAAACATCTGGACACGGTTCTGTCCAGAAAGCTAACTTCAGGGACGTGTGTAGTTTTCTAAATAGATTTTAATGAATGAATTATTCAGTAGTTGGTGATACGAAGTCTTCTGCTGGTGTACCTCAAGGTTCCATGCTTGGATTTATTTTACTTTCACTATAAATCTGTTTTTTTTTTTTTTTATCCAGATGTTAAATAATCTTCCTTTAAATCACCTGACCCACAGCTGTATTTGTTTGTATTGGTTTGCTAGCATCTGCTGCTATGCTAACAATTATATAAGGATTAGTTATATATTCCTATTTACAGTATGAAGTTTCTGTACAGTTTCTGTTGTCCATTCGACTCCTGGATGCTTAAAGTCGATCATTTCAAATATTTTTTATTTACAGCAGGATTCAGTAGTCATAGGTAATTAGAATTTACGTTTTCAGTGAAGTTTAGAACTGAATTCCATTTCAGAAGGTGGTGTAAACAGAGGAAGAGTCGAGTAACACACACCTTTCATTAGGTATCATGTTTCATATGATTAAAATGACCTACACAGACTGGTGTTGGAGATCTGTGTCCGGCAGTTTGGCCCTTTTGGTCAAACTCGCTCAAATCCTTACACTTGTCCATTTTTCCTGCTTCTAACATCAACTTTGAGGACAAAATGTTGACTTGTTGCCTAATATATCCCCCCCACTAACAGGTGCCATGATGAGGAGATACTCAGTCTAATTCACCTCACCTCTCCCTGCTCACAATGTTATACCTGATTGGTGTACCACACAACACAACACAACACAACACAACACAACAGGACTCCAGATCCATCAGACAGGAGACAGAACCGTGCCTCAGCAGAGGAGGAGGAATGTAAGATAAAGATCTCAGAGCATTCAGATTCAACGCTGCAGAAAAGCAAGAAGCCATAAAGTCAGATATTTTAGTAACTCCATGTGAGCGAGTAGCTGAGAATATTTTGAAGATTCTGTGAGGGTGATGTTCCTGTCAGCTGTGAGAGAGGTGAGTATTTTAGTGCTTCTGACCTTCAGTCATCCTCCCACAGTCCCGTGGAGTCAGAGTGAGGGTCAGAACTGCAGCAGCTCTGAAAAGGACCGAGCAGAACCGCTGAAGAACACTGAGAGTGTGAAGCGCTGGGTTGATTACAGATTCAGACAAGATTTATTGTAGATGTAGTGTGTGATGCTGAACTGGTGTTCCGTATGTTTCAGTTACACACCATCACACACACACACACAGACACACACTGTCTCTCACACACACAGTGTTAATTATACAGCGTTATTATTATCATCAGAGCTGCTGGAAATAACGTGCCATCTCTCAGTGTGGGCGGAAGTCATGGAGACGCTCTGTGTGTGTGTGTGTCTGTGTGTGTGTGTGTCTGTGTGTGTGTGTGCAGATCTGAGGAGAATAACAGCGGGGTTTATGGGAATGGCTGCTGCTGTGTTGCTGTGTGGCTCCATCGTCTCTGCAGTCGGATTTTTCTGGGAGGAGAAACTCACACAGCATGTATCAGGACTACTGTTCCTAATGTCAGGTACAAACACACACACACACACACATACACACATACACACACACACGCTCATGGTTCAATGTTCCTCTCCACTGCAGGGATCTTCTGCACCATCTCCTTGTGCACCTACGCCTCCAGCGTGACCTATGACCTCTCCCGGAACCCTCCCTTTATCTACGGTCTCCCGGGCGATGTGGATCACGGATTCGGTTGGTCGGTGTTGTGTGGGTGGGCATGTCTTGGGCTGACGGCGGCATGCGGCTGCATTAGTACCGCCTCCCCCTTCATCACGCGCCACAAAAACACACACACCTCTGCGGTGTGAGCGCGCTCCACAGCTACAGACTCAACACCTCACTCACATTTACATCAGTATATCACACCATCTGTTCTGGACTAGAGGTCACTCTGGGGTGCAAACCCTCACTAACACCCCATCCCACAACCCTTTCAGTAGGGGAGGAGCTTCATTGTAACCAGCCAATCAAAGACTTGATCATGTGACACCACCTCACTCTTCACTTCTTCAGCTGGTATAAATACTGCTTGAATTCCACAGTATTATAGTTCAACACCACACTGTATCTGTATATATTTAGGTTGTTGATTGTGATATATGATTGGTCGTTTCCTGGGTAAGACCCTGCCCCCCTGACCCCTCCATTACACACAAACACACAACCACAACCCCATGACCCCACACCACAAGAAACACACACGTGAGGACTGTCATGTAAGAACAGAGATGATGGTGATGGTGGTACAGCAGTGTGTGTGTGTGTGTGTGTGTGTGTGTGTATTTATTGTGTAACGTGGAGTTTAGATGAGTCACAGAACCTGAACACAGTGTAAATGAGGAGCTCATAAACCTGCACTAATTACAGCTTATTAGTGACTTTAAGGAGAAAATGATGAGATGAACACACTGAGTACAGCAGTGAGATTATTACTTATTATTATTGTTGATGATAATAATAATAATAATAATAATAATAATAATAATAATAATAATAATGATTTGTAATAATGATGATGGTTTAGTCGTGGCTGTTAAACACTCTGTGTGTGTTCCTGAGTGAGAACTGTGAATAATAAAGTCCTGTACAGATCAAATAAACCAGTGTGAAGACTGGTGTGTGTGTATGTGTGTGTGTATGTGTGTGTGTGAGAGAGAGAGCGAGTGTGTGTGTGTGATAGAGAGAGAAACTGAGTGTGTGTGCGCACGCGTGTGTGTGATAGAGACACTGAGTGTGTGTGTGTGTGTGTGTGAGTGAGAGAGAGAGAAAGCGAGCATGTGTGTGTGAGTGCTAGAGAGAGAGAGAGAGAGAGAGAGAGAGAGGCATTTACTGCCTCCTAGTGGACAGTTTGAATTTTTTAACATTCCTCTGTATTCCCACTGCTGAGAGAAAACCAGTCTGTCTGTCTGTCTGTCTCTATCTGTCTATCTGTTTATGTACAGATATGGTTATTACATAAGGCCATGTCCGTGCGTGGTGGTAATGCAGCACTGTACTGCTCTGTGTGTGTGTGTGTGTGTGTGTGTGTGTCAGTAGGAGACGCTGCAGTGATCTTCATTTTCATTGTTAGAAGGGATTTTGAACAAGTTCTTCATTTTTATTATTAAACTGATAAAGCAAGCCTCAGACAGCAGCTTTGTCTTCATCATCTTCATCACCAGCTCTTCACATTCATCGTCTTTACTAAAGGTGAAAGTTAAATACACAGCACACACTTCAAGTAAAAACAACAACAATAATAAAATAAAGGTGAATATAATCACACTGGCCAAGAAAGTCTTTAAAAGTAACATTATGAAAAGAATCACCTCCAGTACAGTTCTCCCAGAACACCTCATTACATGTGGAATAATCAGTCCACAGCTGGACCGGGAGCGGGCTAGCGGGCTAGCGGGCTAGCGGCCATGCTAAGTGTGATTATAATGTACGTTTAGTTTTTATTTAGAACTTTCCTCACATGTCTGAGGTAAATGTTGAAGCTCCTGATGGATGTGTCTCATTTTCACTCTCAGTGTGTGTTTACACCATCTGTGTGACACACTGCTGTTAGCCTGTTAGTATCCTTCAGCCATATTGCCCAGTATCAGTGTTTTCATGACTTTAGCACAATGAGTTCAATGAATTCTGTTGAAGACTCCTGGATTAAACAGAGCATTTAGGACACATTCTAAATGTATAAAATGTTAATGAACAATCTGTGTGTTATGAGGAGGGACACATGGTGTGTTGTGTTTATTAATAAAGCTCCTTCTTCTAACACATGTTTAAAGTCAGAACTCTGCTGTACAATACACACACAGCATATAAACCACAGTGTTCACATGAAAATACACACAGAGTCAGGTCCACAAGTTTGAGAGCACTGACCTCCTCCTCCTCCTCCACCTCCTCCTCCTCCTCCATCCTCCTTCTCCTTCTCCTCCACATCCTTCTCCTCCTCCTTCTCCTCCTCCTCCACATCCTTCTCCTCCTCCTTCTCCTCCTCCTCCACATCCTCCTCCTTCTCCTTCTCCTCCTCCTCCTCCTCCACATCCTTCTCCTCCTCCTTCTCCTCCTCCTCCATCCTCCTTCTCCTTCTCCTCCTCCTCCTTCTCCTCCTCCTCATACTCCTTCTCCTTCTCCTCCTCCTCCTCCTCATCCTTCTCCTCCTCCTCCTTCTCCTTCTCCTCATACTCCTTATCCTTCTCCTCTTCCTCCTCCTCCTCATACTCCTTCTCCTCCTCATCCTTCTCCTCCTCCTCATCCTTCTCCTCCTCCTCCTCCTCCTCCTCATCCTTCTCCTCCTCATCCTTCTCCTCCTCCTCCTTCTCCTCATACTCCTTCTCCTCCTCCTCCTTCTCCTCATACTCCTTCTCCTCCTCCTCATCCTTCTCCTCCTCCTCCTCCTCCTACTCCTCCTCCTCCACTTCCTCCACCTCCTTCTCCTCCTCCTCACACTGCTTCAGGAAAGTGTTTAATCTGTTTAAATTGGACTCTCTGTTGTCCGAGCAAACTCTAGGGTGATTCAACGACACTAGGAAAATGATTCGATTCTGAGTTGCCTCACCTGGACGAAGTGAATCAAACACGCCGTTTGTTTTTTCTCTGGTGTGAGCTGTGACACTACAGCCGAGGCGCTGCAGAAATGTGATATAGGACATTAAAAAACCACAAAATGACATTTTAAACTAATGGTTATATTATTATTTAATTCTTTAGCACCTGATTAAATGTCCTACCTTTTTAAAAGGCTACTGGTTTCTGCGCATGCTCTAGGCTTCACCACAACATTTGCTGGCGACATTTTCTTGTAATAAGTTAATAAGGAGCCCACAGTTTTATCCTGGAGGTATTTTCTCAGCACAGTAATAGACAAGATATCAGAAAATGTTTTCAATATTGTTTCATAAAGATATTATTACATGTATAAATTTAAACGTATACATTTCTGCACAATGAATACTACACTTTTAACCCCGCCCCCTTCTGCAGTTTTTCATTGTTAAATTATGTGACTAATAATGTGATCAGATCACAGAGCTTAGTGTATTAATTTCAATAAGACTCAATAAATTGTGATAGCATCCTGTGTGTGTGTGTGAGAGAGATCCTGAAATATGAGACGTTTTCATTAGTGCTCTCAGACTCCTGCATGGCTTTTTATTTCTTCACTTCAGAGCTATTACACACACACATACTCTCTCACACACTCTCACACACATTCTCTCACACACTCTTTCACACACACTCTCTCACACACTCTCTCACACACACTCTCTCAAACACACACTCTCACACACATTCTCTCACACACTCTCTCACACACTCTCACACATTCTCTCACACACTCTTTCACACACACTCTCTCACACACTCTCTCACACACACTCTCTCAAACACACACTCTCACACACATTCTCTCACACACTCTCTCACACACTCTCACACACATTCTCTCACACACTCTCTCACACACTCTCACACACATTCTCTCACACACTCTCACACACACTCTCTCACACACTCCCTCACACACACTCTCTCAAACACACAATCTCTCACACTCTCTCACGTGCGCACACACACTCAGAATAGCAGATGTTCTACAAATCAAACATAATAAACTCACACGCTTTCAGTAAAGCCTAAACTGAAGAACAGCATCCACGCCTTTGACAGCCGAGATGAAGGGGAGGAGTCACAGGTGGGCATGGCTATGGTGAGGGGTGGTGTTAGAATGAAGGGGTGGGGTTAGTTTCATGATAAAATGGCTGGAAGATATTTTCAGCCGCAGGAGGAGGAGCAGCAGTGGGAATAAGTGGGCGGAGCCAATGAGAAAGTTGAGTGATAGGAGTAAAGTTTACACACATGAGAAGGGAATGGAATCCAGCGCTAGTGCGTTTGCTTTTTTCCTCTTCAGAAACATAACCTGTGTTTTGTGGTTCCGTATACGGGTTCTGACTCGCAGCTCCTCGACCCACTCTGCTGCTCTGAGCAGTGACGAAGTACCGGCAAATATTCCGGCAATATTCTCTCATATCTCTGATCACAGACAGCAACACAAAATTTTCATACAAAAGCAATTTCCCCTCAGAATGATTTTTATCAGCAAACACACATTTAATTTACAAATAAAATGCATAAAATCTGGTTTCTAGATAAAAGACATCCAGTGTGTGGGGTTATGATGTGGGGCGGGGGCTAGAACGAGGGGGCGGAGTTAGATTTGTGTGTGTATACACCGCCTCAGATTAATGCTGTAACACCACTTTCACAGGAACTGAAATGCAAACAATATTCAGAGTGACACTAAACTTTCTAAACATTAAACAAACACAGTGGATTCAAGAAAATCAGAACCGTAACTATAATTCAGATAAACACCATAAAACTTCCTCCTAATCAGAGCCGTGTGGGCGTGTCACATCCCAGAATGACTGTCGGTGAGGCAGGATAAACTCAGGAAGCTCGTCCAGCTGTGCAGCCTTCTGTTCTTCCTGAATGTTGAAGAAGTTTGAGAGTCACACACACACACACACACACACACACACAGTCTCACAGTCAGGGGAACGTTTGAAGATGAGTAACTGAGACATCTCTGGCTGACCTTGCTCAGTCATGTGAAGTAGGCACTGATGGTGACACACCCACACATGAACACATAAACACTCCCAACATTAATGGCTGCTGAAGACCAACCCTGAAACATCTAATCGTTCTGTCCGTTGCTTCACTTTAAAAGCCTGTAATGAGGCAGGAGGATGAGACTGTGATGTCATTTCCTGCATTTTTAGAACTGATGATCTGTAGTCCAGTTGTGTTTTCTTGCTAGTGTTCACGCTCAGAAAGTCTCTAACAGTGTGACAGTGACATGACTTCCTGTTTTTATCTCTTTAAATAGAGCTAGGATGTTCTGTGTGTGTGTGTGTGTGTGTGTTCAGAAGCCCTCGATGATGCAGTAGGCCTCGAGTGAGGACAGGATGATGTAGAGGAGCCACAGGCTGAAGAACAGACCACTGGTGAGGATTTTGGCCCCCCGCGGCCCCCCCAGCTCTCCCCCGATGCTGGGCCGGCGGCGGTACATCAGCACGGCGATGCACACGAAGGCGAAGATGGTGAAGAGTGTGACGGAGAAGGCCAGCGTTCCCGGTTGCACGTGAAATTCATTACCATGCCACTTGTGGAAGATGGCGGCGATGGACCAAGACACGCCAATACCCAGGAACACGTTCACGGCATTACTGCCCGTCACATTCCCAATGGACGCATCAGCATACTGGTCCTGTATCGCTGCCACCTTACTCGCAAATGTGTCTGTGAGAGAGAGTGTGTGAGAGAGAGTGTGTATGTGTGAGAGAGAGTGTGTGAGAGAGAGAGAGAGAGAGAGAGAGAGAGAGAGAGTGTGTGAGAGAGAGAGAGAGAGAGAGAGAGTGTGTGAGAGAGAGAGAGAGAGAGAGAGAGAGAGAGAGAAAGAGAGAGATAAATATCAGATGGTGCTATGGAGGATGGCTCCACTTTACACACTCACTATTAAACAGGCGGTTTAGCTAGCTAAGCATTTAATAACCAGAATAAAAGACTCTTAGTTACCATGACAACTGATACACTCTGTAACCCTAGCACAGTAACAGTAGTGCTGTAAAGTGGCATGTTAATAAACTACAGCTAAAATGCAGGTCATTAACTGGCTCCTGAACCTGCACTGCTCCATCTCCAGCTTGAACCTCGTGATGCCTCAGGGGTGGAGTTTAGGACCTTAAAATTTCCCCAGATGCTGTGCAGTGAGTGAGCTCGTACCTGGGACCGAGGTGCCGAGGGCGACAAACACCACGGCGGTGACCGAGTCCTTCAGGCCGATGGTGCAGCCGAAGTGTGAGGCCAGATCTCCGATAACGGCCGTGAGCAGACCGATCATACAGATGGACACCATGAAACACGCCCAGCCGTTCCAGTAATCAGTGGGAGGAACCAACGCAAACACCAGCTTCCAGAAGATGGTCAAGAAGTGCATGACGTAATCAAAACACGACGGCTGCTTCTCTTCTCCACACCCTTCATCATCATCATCATCTCCTCCTGAAGTACACACACAATACACACCCTGAAACACACTCTTCATCATCATCATCATCATCATCATCATCTCCTGAAGTGCACACTCAATACACACCCTGAAACACACCACACATGTGTGTGTGTGTGTGTGTGTGTGTGAGATACCTGAGTTGACTTTAATGGCCTCCACAAACTGCTCTCTCCAGCTGTTTGTCCCCACCAGTAGAGCCAGGTTTGTTTTCTTTATTAATTTATCTACTGTGCTCTGAGGATACACACACACACACACATTACAACACATCAATTGTGTGAAAATAGGTTACTAGAAAAAGAACGTAGTGTGTGTATGCCTGTGTGTGTGTGTGTGTGTGTTTGTGTGTGTGTGTGTGTGTGTGTGTGTGTGTGTGTGTGCCTTGAACTCGTAGGACTCCTCAATGACGACTTCCAGTCGAGAGATTTCTCCTAAAGATGGCCGTCCCAGCTCGGCTATCCTCATCTCCTCCTCCTCCTTCTGAGATAGAGAACGCTTCACTCCTTCATCTGACAGACAGAGAGAGAGAGAGAGAGAGAGACAGAGACAGAGACAGAGAGATTAATGTTTGATTTCATATTAAACATTGGGCAGACAGACAGACAGACAGATACCTGTAATGGTGATGATGTTAGAGGGGATTGGGTTGTCTCTACCCTGCACCTTCCGGTACACATCTCTCCCTAATAAACACACACACACACACACACACAGTGGGAGATGTTGATTAGATTTCTGTGTAAAAGCGTCTCCATGCTGTAATTCAGGCAGTGTGTGGAGGAGAGAGTGGGGCGGAGGAGAGAGACAGACAGAATCTCTCACTCTGTCGTGGATCTGTGTTAGTAATCAGAGCTTTCTTCATCGTCTCCTCTTCCTCACTTAGCCTTTTAGCTAACAGCTGTAACTCACATGAGCAGGTCTGCAGTCCTGCCTCAGAATTCTGCAGGAACTCAGAGACTCATCACCTCAAACACCCGGAGACTCATCACCTCAAACACCCAGAGACTCATCACCTCAAACACCCGGAGACTCATCACCTCAAACACCCGGAGACTTATCACCTCAAACACCCGGAGACTCATCACCTCAAACACTCAGAGAATCATCACCTCAAACACTAAGAGACTCATCACCTCAAACACCCGGAGACTCATCACCTCAAATACTCAGAGAATCATCACCTCAAACACTAAGAGACTCATCACCTCAAACACTAAGAGACTCATCACCTCAAACACTAAGAGACTCATCACCTCAAACACTAAGAGACTCATCACCTCAAACACTAAGAGACTCATCACCTCAAACACTCGGAGACTCATCACCTCAAACACTAGGAGACTCATCACCTCAAACACTAAGAGACTCATCACCTCAAACACAAAGAGACTCATCACCACAAACAACAAGCGACCCATCACCTCAAACACTCGGAGACTCATCACCTCAAACACTAAGAGACTCATCACCTCAAACACTAAGAGACTCATCACCTCAAACACTAAGAGACTCATCACCTCAAACAATAAGAGACTCATCACCTCAAACACTCGGAGACTCATCACCTCAAACACTAAGAGACTCATCACCTCAAACACTAAGAGACTCATCACCTCAAACA
>NC_080736.1:17332058-17364558 GCF_019097595.1 Hemibagrus wyckioides | reverse complement strand
CTGGAGGAACAGTCCGATTAGAGGAACAGTCTGATTGAGAGGAACAGTCTGATTGGGAGGAACAGTTTTATTGGAGGAACCATCTGAATTGAGGAACAGTCTGAATTGAGGAACAGTCTGATTGGAGGAACCGTCTGAATTGAGGAACAGTCTGAATTGAGGAACAGTCTGATTGGAGGAACCGTCTGAATTGAGGAACCGTCTGAATTGAGGAACCGTCTGAATTGAGGAACAGTCTGAATTGAGGAACCGTCTGAATTGAGGAACAGTCTGAATTGAGGAACAGTCTGCTGCAGGTCTCCACTCTGTTCATGTTGAACATATATTTTATCTGCTGTAGCTGTGTGTGTGTGTTGTGTGTGTGTGTGTGTTTGTGTGTGTGTGTTGTGTGTGTGTGTGTGTTGTGTGTGTGTGTGTGTGTGTGTGTGTGCTTACAGTGGATTGATGTTTTTCCTGTATTTTTAGTAATTCAGTCCCCAGAGCATCATCTGCCCTCTGTGACCATTACACACAAACTCCAGGATAAACAAATCCCACATCTAATCTCACTCCGTTCACCAAGGGCAAGAAATACAACCAGAAAAAAATCAATACAGTACACACACACACACACACCATTGTCCACCTCTACACATCACTACCAAACATTCCACTGAACTACACACACACACACACACACACACACACACACTGTGAGCTCTGTGTGTGTCCCAGTGTATCAGAGGCTGCTGGAAATCTACATCTACACCTTATACAGACTGGAGGCAAGAGAGGTCACATGATGTCAGGAATAAAACAGGAAGTCAGCTTCAGTGTTACTGCAGTGCTCTGTGTGTGTGTGTGTGTGTGTGATGGTTTGTTAACCTGCAGATGTTTAGCCTGAAATTAAACATGCAGTAAAAGCTTAAATAAATCAGGTCTAACTGCAAAGTTTCAGGATTTTATGATTGAGATTTATTTTCCACTCCATTAATCAGAATTATTACTCCATTCTATTCTTTATACACACAAAATGCTACGCTAATTCAGGTTTAAAAAATTCAGGCATGTGCGTGTGAGTGTGTGTATGTGTGTGTGATTTATGTCATCCTGCATGCTGTCCTGTACCGTCTCACAAACTCCAAACACCATCCAGAGCCTGGCTATATAAGGAGTGCTAGCGTTAGCCGCAGCCGGTGTACTTCAAAGTGTAGCTCATCACACAGCGCTCACTCCAGCCTCAGGACGCTTTTCCATTTCAAACCGTCCGAGACCTCATGCTGTTTATCTTCTGTGGATCATATCTGCCCTCATTATATCCTCCCTCATATGGAAAATGTCACGTGATGCTGCAGATAAACAACGATGTGACAGGGTGTGTGTGTGTGTGTGAGGAGAAATTCCAGCTCCTGACAAGTGAAGGAAGGAAACTCCCAACGATGTAGTTACTTTAATATGGAACATTTCCTTCAAAAGTCTGATAAATTCCAGCTGTGGAAAAGTCTCGACGCTTCAGTTCAGAATTAGCAATGTGCTAGCAGCTAGCCTGCCTCATTCATCCACACGGTAGCTGACTAAGCTCTTGCTAATCTCATTTTCATTCACATAATAATGTCATTTACTTACAAAATAATGAACACTTCCTGTCTGCACAGTGTCCCTCCATGCTAGCAGTGGATGCTAAGTTCCTCTCTCGACATTTTGTTTCCAAATGCACACACTACTGCACTACATTTTCTGGACTAGTTCATTGTGTTAGCTTCAGACTAGCATGTGCACTGTAGGTGCGGTACTCCAGGAATTTCAGGACTGGTCATTTCAGGTGCTAAACTATCCCGATCACCTCAAAGCCACACTGGAGTAGATTAGCATGATCACAGTTGTAAATGTGAGTTATTCAGATTTATTTATCACACCATATTGATAAACATGGAGTGACATTTCATCACAGATCAGAATCTGAAACTCTTCAGTGAACTAGCCTAACTAACTAGAATCTTCAGTTGTCCTTCTGGGAAAACCCCTGAAAGATCTTTGTAGAACCATTCAAGGGGTTTTCACATATGCATGTGGTTCTGGTTCAGTTACAAAAGAGAAATTAAATTCAGTACTATAAGTCTGACTCTGCTTTCACTCACAGAAACAAACAGACCTTCAAATTTACCTCCATAAATCAGGTCATTAGGGTCACCTGACCCTGACGTCTGAAACGTTAATATAATAAGAGGTAAGTTCCGGCCACCTGAGGAACCTGAGGTATGAAGCTGTGAAGACTGAGGGGAAGTGGGTGAATGGAGAGGCAGCAGAGAGGAACAATAAACAGGTAAAGTGTCCAGGACATTGATTCCTAGATGGTTAGTGAGAGCTTCATTCCAGGAGACTCCAGTTAGCATGAAGAAATTAGCATTGTGCACACTTTACTACAAATTCAGCATTATTGATTAAAGAGGATGACCTCAGACTACTTCCTGCAGCACAGCAGTATGGACTACACGCTGACCGCTCCACACCAGAATTAATTATTTTAGAACATGTCATTAATACAGGTGAGAATGTGAAAGCTTTATAAATCTATAAGAATACACTGCAATATAAATGCTGTGTTTATAAATTTCCTTCATAGTAAACAGCACATGTAGATATGTGTGAAATATTGGGTAATATATTCTCAATAATCATTATATTATAGTATTTTTATAATGTTGTATAATACATGATTATATTATAATAATAATTATAATCATCTATTTTTAAATCTAGGTCAATATAAATATTTACCTCTGCTGTATGGGAAGGCTTTCACTCCAACCAATCAGGAGCTAACCCTGAGTCCTGTACCTGACTCTGTACCTGACTCTGTACCATGTTCCATGGTAACCTATGGTAACGGTGCCTCAACCGTTTCATCTGCTACAGTGAATGTTGTGTATCATTACAGCACATTTTATGTTTCTGTCAGACCTGAAGCACCAGTGAGGCACCCATAAAGGGGACCTACCTGTCCCTGTACCTGTTCCTTTTTTCCTGACAGTGGATAGTTGTGGATTTTTGGTAAGTACGAGTGAATTAATCTGCACCCATAATGCTGCTTATCACTTTAAATAACAAATCAATTTAGAGTAAAGACTTACGAGATCTCGTCGTTCTGGAACTCCAGGACTCCGTAGGTATCCTCAAAGTCCTCACCTCCTCCTTTAGCTGTTCCTGCGATGGTTTTATATGGAACTGCAACAACTCCTCGAGCTCCAGACATCCTCACCACCTTCACCTCCATCACCCCGATGCTCTCGCTGATGTGCATCACTGGTTCCTCAAACGTAAAGATCCCAGCGTGATCGTCATCGAAGATGGTCACCGTGGCGGTAGATGGAAGTCCTAGTCCTGCCAGGCTGTCCACGTGATTGGACATGGAATCCTCATGGTTTGTTCCTTCAGACAGAACTCTGACATTGCTCAGATGGACCAGGAAATGCTCGTCTTCTTCAAAGATGTCATCGTCAATGATCTCCACTCGGATTTCCTTCTCGGTCTCACCCGGTTTGAAGACGATGACACCCTCAGTGAACTGGTAATCGGAGCCCGCGTTGGCGGTGCCGTCTTCTGTCCGGTAGTTCACAGAAACCATGCTGGTCAAGTCTCCACCACGTCGGACCACGTTCAGAGCCACCGAGCCACAGTTTTCCAAACACTGGTATGAACCGGGATCGAAGAAGATCTTTGAGGAGAGATCATTTTCTGAAACCTCAGACCGTAGTTCATAGGTGCCGAGTGCTCTTCTGGCCTGATCTGCTGCATGTTTCTTCAGGATGTTTCCTGCACCAGTCATGAGCCTTGTGGCCTGGCAGCGATAAAATGCTCGACTCTTTTGCTGCAGGCTGAGAAGTTGGTAGTTAGCGATCTCTGCTAACTGCTCCATGTCTTTTTCTGGATGTTTCTGTTTCAGTTCCTTCAAAATCCTTGCCATTTCTCTCCTGGTTTCCTCCTCATCCATCTCCTCAGATGCATCCACAGTTCCATCGAGAAAGCTGAGCATCTGACCGTCTATTTCAACGTCTGTTTTTGATTGGAGTTCCGGTTCTCCTTCCGTCTCGATGATCATTCCTCGCTGTTTCCCAACTCTATACCTTTTGTAAACATATTTATAGAACAGAAGTCTGCGGTCAGCGACCCATGCGAACACCACACATATGGGGAAGAAGAAGAGCGTCAGTAGACCCTCCCACACCTCCACCACACCTGGAGAAATCACAGCCAGGATTAGGTAGAGCCAGGTGTAAGCAAAGATGCTCCAAGCTGCAGTGACGAAGAACACTCTGAGGTGTTTCACTTTGCGATGGTCGCCATCTGGGATGACGGACACACAAAGTCCGATAATGACGAACATGTTGAAGGCGGCGCTGCCCACGATGGTGTTCGGCCCCAGATCTCCTGCGGCGAAGTTGTGTCCACAAACCTCCACGACGGAGAGCAGGATCTCTGGAGCAGAGGATCCCAACGCCATCAGGGTGAGATTGGACACGGTTTCATTCCAGATGCGGACCGTAGTGGTGGTGGTCTCCCCGTTTGGCTTCTTGATGGTGATAACCTTCTCTTGTGATGTGATGACCTCGATGGATGCCATAAAACGGTCCGCAATGATGGAGACCCCGAGGAACATATACGCCATAGCCACGAAGTAGATGGTGGCTCTGGCCAGCTTGTCTCCAAACGACGGGTTTTTTGGCCTCCATACTGGCAGGATCACTCCTTCTTTACACTGATAGGTACCGGTGCAGTTGTCTGTGGTATTGGCTGGAACTGACATGTCATGAAGCTTGGATCCTCCAGCAGCAACATGTTGGAGCTCATGGGATAAAAAAATGACGAACAGAGTGAGTGTTAAAGGATGGAGCCATGGAGTGTCGGATTGTCCCATTTTCCTGAAGAGGTTTTTATAACTGATCTCCCGTTATCTTTCCCTGGGAGAGAGAAAACACACATCTGCAGTTAGAGTCTGAAAGGAAGCATTAAACAGGAGGATTCATGAGGTTTATTGTCATGTGTACAGAGTAAACACTGGGGTTTAGACCACACAATGAAGAGCTTACTTTGCAAGTCCAATTAAAAATAACAGAAAAGAAATACGAAAATGATTGAAATATAAACACAAGATGTGGATTTATTAAGAGTAAAAGTGTGAATCTGATGTTAATAATGAAGTTGTGGATGAGAAGGTGGCTCTCTTCTGCACAGAAACACACAGCTCCACTCAGAAGTCTGAACTCATCTTCATCACCTTCATCACAGCATGTGTGAGGAACACAGCGACACGGAGATGTTCGTGATGAGGAGTTTATCATGTATTTACTTTCTCAGAGCAGTGACCTGTACTCTCAGGGCTAGAGATTTAAACAGTCAGTGTGTGTGTGTGTGTGTGTGTGTGTGTGTGTGTGTGTGTTGATGAGTTTAAAGTAAACATTAATATTATCTGACATTTTATTTGCTGTTGCTGGTGTGAGCAGCCGTGCTGAGCGGACGTCACAAGCTGACCTTCACATGACAGGAAGTCTTCTTAGTTTTTAACTGATCAGTTACAGATGCCTTTACTAAACAAGAGCACTTTAATAAAACTCGTTTAGAGTCAGATTACAGGCTGAAAGTGGACGATGACCAGGTCATTAAACACACAGGGTAAATTTAATGGACCACTGCTTCATTTTTTGTTGCAGGATGAAGAAATGAATATTAATGTTTTAATGTTTCCTACCTCATGTAAAAAAATATAAAGAAAAACTCATCAATCCTCACTCTGATCTTCACTCTGATCTTCACTCTGATCTTCACTCTGATCTTCATTCTGATTCTTACTCTGATCCTCACTCTGATCTTCACTCTGATCTTCACTCTGATCTTCACTCTGATCCTCATTCTGATCTTCACTCTGATCTTCACTCTGATCTTCACTCTGATCTTCACTCTGATCTTCACTCTGATCTTCACTCTGATCTTCATTCTGATTCTTACTCTGATCCTCACTCTGATCTTCACTCTGATCCTCACTCTGATCTTCACTCTGATCTTCACTCTGATCCTCACTCTGATCCTCACTCTGATCCTCACTCTGATCCTCACTCTGATCTTCACTCTGATCTTCACTCTGATCTTCATTCTGATCCTCACTCTGATCTTCACTCTGATCCTCACTCTGATCCTCACTCTGGTCCTCACTCTGATCCTCACTCTGATCTTCACTCTGATCCTCACTCTGATCTTCACACTGATCCTCACTCTGATCGTCACTCTGATCTTCACTCTGATCCTCACTCTGATCTTCACTCTGATCTTCACTCTGATCCTCACTCTGATCCTCACTCTGATCCTCACTCTGATCTTCACTCTGATCCTCACTCTGATCCTCACTCTGATCCTCACTCTGATCCTCACTCTGATCTTCACTCTGATCTTCACTCTGATCTTCACTCTGATCTTCACTCTGATCCTCACTCTGATCCTCACTCTGGTCCTCACTCTGATCCTCACTCTGATCTTCACTCTGATCCTCACTCTGATCTTCACTCTGATCTTCACTCTGATCCTCACTCTGATCTTCACTCTGATCCTCATTCTGATCTTCACTCTGATCTTCACTCTGATCCTCACTCTGATCCTCACTCTGATCTTCACTCTGGTCCTCACTCTGGTCCTCACTCTGGTCCTCACTCTGATCTTCACTCTGATCCTCACTCTGATCTTCACTCTGATCTTCACTCTCATCTTCACTCTGATCTTCACTCTGATCCTCATTCTGATCTTCACTCTGATCTTCACTCTGATCCTCACTCTGATCCTCACTCTGATCTTCACTCTGGTCCTCACTCTGGTCCTCACTCTGGTCCTCACTCTGATCTTCACTCTGATCCTCACTCTGATCTTCACTCTGATCTTCACTCTCATCTTCACTCTGATCTTCACTCTGATCTTCACTCTGATCTTCACTCTGATCCTCACTCTGATCCTCACTCTGGTCCTCACTCTGATCTTCACTCTGATCCTCACTCTCATCTTCACTCTGATCTTCACACTGATCCTCACTCTGATCTTCACTCTGATCCTCACTCTCATCTTCACTCTGATCCTCACTTTGATCTTTACTCTGATCTTCACTCTGATCGTCACTCTGATCCTCACTCTGATCCTCACTCTGATCTTCACTCTGATCCTCACTGTTATCTTCACTCTGATTCTTACTCTGATCTTCACTCTGATCCTCACTCTGATCTTCACTCTGATCCTCACTCTGATCTTCACTCTGATCCTCACTCTGATCCTCACTCTGGTCCTCACTCTGGTCCTCACTCTGGTCCTCACTCTGATCTTCACTCTTATCCTCACTCTCATCTTCACTCTGATCTTCACTCTGATCCTCACTCTGATCTTCACTCTGGTCCTCACTCTGATCTTCACTCTGATCCTCACTCTGATCTTCACTCTGGTCCTCACTCTGATCTTCACTCTGATCCTCACTCTGATCTTCACTCTGATCCTCACTCTGATCCTCACTCTGATCTTCACTCTGATCCTCACTCTGATCCTCACTCTGATCTTCACTCTGATCCTCACTCTGATCTTCACTCTGATCCTCACTCTGATCTTCACTCTGATCCTCACTCTGATCTTCACACTGATCTTCACTCTGATCCTCACTCTGATCTTCACACTGATCCTCACTCTGATCCTCACTCTGATCTTCACTCTGATCCTCACTCTGATCCTCACTCTGATCTTCACTCTGATCTTCACTCTGGTCCTCACTCTGATCCTCACTCTGATCCTCACTCTGATCTTCACTCTGATCCTCACTCTGATCCTCACTCTGATCTTCACTCTGATCCTCACTCTGATCTTCACTCTGATCCTCACTCTGATCCTCACTCTGATCTTCACTCTGATCCTCACTCTGATCCTCACTCTGATCTTCACACTGATCCTCACTCTGATCCTCACTCTGATCTTCACTCTGATCCTCACTCTGATCCTCACTCTGATCCTCACTCTGATCTTCACTCTGATCTTCACTCTGATCCTCACTCTGATCTTCACTCTGATCCTCACTCTGATCCTCACTCTGATCTTCACTCTGATCTTCACTCTGATCCTCACTCTGATCTTCACTCTGATCCTCACTCTGATCCTCACTCTGATCTTCACTCTGATCCTCACTCTGATCCTCACTCTGATCCTCACTCTGATCTTCACTCTGATCCTCACTCTGATCCTCACTCTGATCTTCACTCTGATCTTCACTCTGATCCTCACTCTGATCTTCACTCTGATCTTCACTCTGATCCTCACTCTGATCCTCACTCTGATCTTCACACTGATCCTCACTCTGATCCTCACTCTGATCCTCACTCTGATCTTCACTCTGATCCTCACTCTGATCCTCACTCTGATCCTCACTCTGATCTTCACTCTGATCCTCACTCTGATCTTCACTCTGATCCTCACTCTGATCCTCACTCTGATCCTCACTCTGATCTTCACTCTGATCTTCACTCTGATCCTCACTCTGATCCTCACTCTGATCTCCCATCTCCTGATCCTCTCACTCTGATCCTCACTCTGATCTTCACTCTGATCCTCACTCTGATCCTCACTCTGATCTTCACACTGATCCTCACTCTGATCCTCACTCTGATCTTCACTCTGATCCTCACTCTTATCTTCACTCTGATCCTCACTCTGATCTTCACTCTGATCTTCACTCTGATCCTCACTCTGATCCTCACTCTGATCTTCACTCTGATCCTCACTCTGATCCTCACTCTGATCTTCACTCTGATCTTCACTCTGATCCTCACTCTGATCTTCACTCTGATCCTCACTCTGATCCTCACTCTGATCCTCACTCTGATCCTCACTCTGATCTTCACTCTGATCCTCACTCTGATCCTCACTCTGATCCTCACTCTGATCTTCACTCTGATCCTCACTCTGATCCTCACTCTGATCCTCACTCTGATCTTCACTCTGATCTTCACTCTGATCCTCACTCTGATCTTCACTCTGATCTTCACTCTGATCCTCACTCTGATCTTCACTCTGATCCTCACTCTGATCTTCACTCTGATCTTCACTCTGATCCTCACTCTGATCTTCACTCTGATCTCTCTCACTCTGATCTCCTCTGATCTTCACTCTGATCCTTCACTCTGATCCTCACTCTGATCCTCACTCTGATCCTCACTCTGATCCTCACTCTGATGCTCACTCTGATCCTCACTCTGATCCTCACTCTGATCTTCACTCTGATCTTCACTCTGATCCTCACTCTGATCTTCACTCTGATCTTCACTCTGATCCTCACTCTGATCTTCACTCTGATCTTCACTCTGATCCTCACTCTGATCCTCACTCTGATCCTCACTCTGATCTTCACTCTGATCTTCACTCTGATCCTCACTCTGATCTTCACTCTGATCCTCACTCTGATCTTCACTCTGATCCTCACTCTGATCTTCACTCTGATCCTCACTCTGATCTTCACTCTGATCTTCACTCTGATCCTCACTCTGATCTTCATTCTGATTCTTACTCTGATCCTCACTCTGATCCTCACTCTGGTCCTCACTCTGATCCTCACTCTGATCTTCACACTGATCCTCACTCTGATCCTCACTCTGATCCTCACTCTGATCTTCACACTGATCCTCACTCTGATCCTCACTCTGATCTTCACTCTGATCCTCACTCTGATCCTCACTCTGATCCTCACTCTGATCTTCACTCTGATCCTCACTCTGATCTTCACTCTGATCCTCACTCTCATCTTCACTCTGATCCTCACTTTGATCTTTACTCTGATCTTCACTCTGATCGTCACTCTGATCTTCACTCTGATCTTCACTCTGATCCTCACTCTGATCTTCACACTGATCCTCACTCTGATCCTCACTCTGATCCTCACTGTGATCTTCACTCTGATCCTCACTCTGATCTTCACTCTGATCCTCACTCTGATCCTCACTCTGATCTTCACTCTGATCTTCACACTGATCCTCACTCTGATCCTCACTCTGATCTTCACTCTGATCCTCACTCTGATCTTCACTCTGATCCTCACTCTGATCCTCACTCTGATCCTCACTCTGATCTTCACTCTGATCCTCACTCTGATCCTCACTCTGATCCTCACTCTGATCTTCACTCTGATCCTCACTCTGATCCTCACTCTGATCCTCACTCTGATCTTCACTCTGATCTTCACTCTGATCCTCACTCTGATCCTCACTCTGATCTTCACTCTGATCTTCACTCTGATCTTCACACTGATCCTCACTCTGATCTTCACTCTGATCCTCACTCTGATCCTCACTCTGATCCTCACTCTGATCCTCACTCTGATCTTCACTCTGATCCTCACTCTGATCTTCACTCTGGTCCTCACTCTGATCCTCACTCTGATCTTCACTCTGATCTTCACTCTGATCCTCACTCTGATCCTCACTCTGATCCTCACTCTGATCTTCACTCTGATCCTCACTCTGATCCTCACTCTTATCTTCACTCTGATCCTCACTCTGATCTTCACTCTGATCTTCACTCTGATCCTCACTCTGATCCTCACTCTGATCTTCACACTGATCCTCACTCTGATCTTCACTCTGATCCTCACTCTGATCCTCACTCTGATCCTCACTCTGATCTTCACTCTGATCCTCACTCTGATCCTCACTCTGATCTTCACTCTGATCCTCACTCTGATCCTCACTCTGATCTTCACTCTGATCTTCACTCTGATCTTCACACTGATCCTCACTCTGATCTTCACTCTGATCCTCACTCTGATCCTCACTCTGATCTTCACTCTGATCCTCACTGTGATCTTCACTCTGATCCTCACTCTGATCTTCACTCTGATCCTCACTCTGATCCTCACTCTGATCTTCACTCTGATCTTCACTCTGATCTTCACACTGATCCTCACTCTGATCCTCACTCTGATCTTCACTCTGATCCTCACTCTGATCCTCACTCTGATCTTCACTCTGATCCTCACTCTGATCTTCACTCTGATCTTCACTCTGATCCTCACTCTGATCCTCACTCTGATCCTCACTCTGATCTTCACTCTGATCCTCACTCTGATCCTCACTCTGATCTTCACTCTGATCCTCACTCTGATCTTCACTCTGATCCTCACTGTGATCTTCACTCTGATCTTCACTCTGATCCTCACTCTGATCCTCACTCTGATCTTCACACTGATCCTCACTCTGATCTTCACTCTGATCCTCACTCTGATCTTCACTCTGATCCTCACTCTGATCTTCACTCTGATCCTCACTCTGATCTTCACTCTGATCCTCACTCTGATCCTCACT
Source organism: Hemibagrus wyckioides (assembly GCF_019097595.1). Lineage (NCBI taxonomy): Eukaryota > Metazoa > Chordata > Actinopteri > Siluriformes > Bagridae > Hemibagrus > Hemibagrus wyckioides. Next base: position 17,353,216 of record NC_080736.1, on the reverse strand, counting down.
CTGATCTTCACTCTGATCCTCACTCTGATCTTCACTCTGATCCTCACTGTGATCTTCACTCTGATCTTCACTCTGATCCTCACTCTGATCCTCACTCTGATCTTCACACTGATCCTCACTCTGATCTTCACTCTGATCCTCACTCTGATCTTCACTCTGATCCTCACTCTGATCTTCACACTGATCCTCACTCTGATCTTCACTCTGATCCTCACTCTGATCTTCACACTGATCCTCACTCTGATCTTCACTCTGATCCTCACTCTGATCTTCACTCTGATCCTCACTCTGATCTTCACTCTGATCCTCACTCTGATCCTCACTCTGATCTTCACATGGTGTTACTGCTTATCAAAAAATCTGGACTAAAGATTCACTTCAATTAGTTATTTTTACAAACACACACACACACACACACACACACACAGGGGTCAGACCCTGGATTCCTGACACACGTCTTTAACACACGTCTTCAACACACGTCATTAAGACAAGTAATTAACACACACATCATTAACACATATCAATAAGACACGTCATTAAAACACACGTCATTAACACACACATGTTCAGCACACATCAACACACACGTCATTTACACGTTTTTAACACACGTTATCAACACACACATCAGTAACACACTTCAGTAAAACATGTCATTAACACACACATCACTAACACGTCATTAACACAAATGTCATTAACACACGTCATTAACACACACATCAATAGGACACGTCATTAACACACGTCTTTAACACACACGTCATTAACACACACGTCATTAACACACACATCAACACGTCATTAACACACACATCACTAACACGTCATTAACACAAATGTCATTAACACACACGTCATTAACACACACATCACTAACACGTCATTAACACAAATGTCATTAACCCACACGTCATTAACACACACATCAATAAGACATGTCATTAACACACACGTCATTAACACGCGTCTTTAAGACACGTCTAACACACGTCATTAATACACGTCATTAACACGTCATTAACACACACGTCATTAACACGCATCTTTAACACACATGTCATTAACACACATTAACACACACGTCATTAACACACAGCATCATTAACACACACTTCATTAATACAAACGTCAATTAACACACATCATTAACACACGTCATTAACACACAGCGTCATTAAAACACGTCATTAACATACGTCATTAAGATACAGTCATTAACACACACATCATTAACACACAGCATCATTAACCAACAGCGTCATTAAAACACGTCATCAACATACGTCATTAACACACAGAGTCATTAACACACACATCATTAACACACAGAGTCATTAACACACTTCATTAACACACAGCGTCATTAACACACACATCATTAACACACAGAGTCATTAACACACACATCATTAACACACAGCGTCATTAACACACACTTCATTAACACACAGCGTCATTAACACACACATCATTAACACACAGAGTCATTAACACACACTTCATTAACACACAGAGTCATTAACACACACATCATTAACACACAGCGTCAATAACACACACATCATTAACACAGAGTCATTAACACACACATCATTAACACACAGCGTCATTAACACACACATCATTAACACACAGCATCATTAACACACACATCATTAACACACAGCGTCATTAACACACACTTCATTAACACACAGAGTCATTAACACACACATCATTAACACACAGAGTCATTAACACACACTTCATTAACACACAGAGTCATTAACACACACATCATTAACACAGTCATTAACACACACATCATTAACATACAGCGTCATTAACACACACTTCATTAACACACAGAGTCATTAACACACACATCATTTACACACAGTCATTAACACACACTTCATTAACACACAGAGTCATTAACACACACTTCATTAACACACAGAGTCATTAACACACACATCATTAACACACAGAGTCATTAACACACACTTCATTAACACACAGAGTCATTAACACACACATCATTTACACACAGTCATTAACACACACTTCATTAACACACAGAGTCATTAACACACACTTCATTAACACACAGAGTCATTAACACACACATCATTAACACACAGAGTCATTAACACACACATCATTTACACACAGTCATTAACACACACTTCATTAACACACAGAGTCATTAACACACACTTCATTAACACACAGAGTCATTAACACACACATCATTAACACACAGAGTCATTAACACACACTTCATTAACACACAGAGTCATTAACACACACATCATTAACACACAGAGTCAATAACACACACTTCATTAACACACAGAGTCATTAACACACACATCATTAACACACAGAGTCATTAACACACACTTCATTAACACACAGCGTCATTAACACACCGTGTCATTAACACATGTCATTAAGACACATCATTAAGACACACGTCATTAAGACACGTCATTAACATACGTCATTAAGACACAGAGTCATTAACACACACATCATTAACACACAGAGTCATTAACACACACTTCATTAACACACAGAGTCATTAACACACACATCATTAACACAGTCATTAACACACACATCATTAACATACAGCGTCATTAACACACACTTCATTAACACACAGAGTCATTAACACACACATCATTTACACACAGTCATTAACACACACTTCATTAACACACAGAGTCATTAACACACACTTAATTAACACACAGAGTCATTAACACACACATCATTAACACACAGAGTCATTAACACACACTTCATTAACACACAGAGTCATTAACACACACATCATTAACACACAGAGTCAATAACACACACTTCATTAACACACAGAGTCATTAACACACACATCATTAACACACAGAGTCAATAACACACACTTCATTAACACACAGAGTCATTAACACACACTTCATTAACACACAGCGTCATTAACACACCGTGTCATTAACACATGTCATTAAGACACATCATTAAGACACACGTCATTAAGACACGTCATTAACATACGTCATTAAGACACAGAGTCATTAACACACACATCATTAATACACGTCATTAACACACAGCATCATTAACACACAGCGTCATTAAAACACGTAATTAACATACGTCATTAACACACAGTGTCATTAACACACAGCATCATTAACACGCATCATTAACACGTCATTAACACACAGCGTCATTAAAACACGTCATTAACATACAGCGTCATTAACACACACATCATTAACACACACGTCACTAAGACACGTCATTAACACACGTCATTAACACACAGCATCATTAAAACACGTCATTAACATACGTCATTAACACACCCATCATTAACACACACATCAAGACACGTCATTAACACACACATCATTAACACACGTCATAAACACATGTCATTAACACACACATCATTAACACATGTCATTAACACATGTCATTAACACACACATCATTAACACATGTCATTAACACACACATCAAGACACGTCATTAACACACGTCATTAACACACACATCATTAACACACACGTTATTAACACACGCATCATTAACACACATCATTAACACGTCATTAACACACACATCATTAACACACATGTTATTAACACACACATCATTAAAACACACGTTATTAACACACACATCATTAACACACTTCATTTAGACACGTAATTAACACATCATTAACACACCGCATCATTAGCACACATCATTAACACACGTCATTAACACAAATCATTAACACACTGCATTATTAACACACGTCATTAAAACACATCATTAACACACCACATCATTAACACACGTCATTAACACACGTCATTAACACACCGCATCATTAACACACGTCATTAAGACACATCAATAACACACGTCATTAAGACACATCATTAACACACATCATTAACACACACATCATTAACACACAGTGTCATAAACACGCACATCATTAACACACATCATTAAGACACGTCATTAAGACACGTCATTAACACACACCATTAACACACACATCATTAAGACAGGTCGTTAAGACAGGTCATTAAGACACGTCATTAACACACACGTCATTAAGACAGGTCGTTAAAACAGGTCATTAACACACCGTGTCATTAACACGTCATTCAGACACATCATTAAGACACACATCATTAAGACACGTCATTAACATACGTCATTAAGACACAGAAACATTAACACACACATCATTAACACGTCATTAACACACAGTATCATTAACACACAGTGTCATTAAAACACGTCATTAACATACGTCATTAACACACAGTGTCAATCACACACAGCATCATTAACACGCATCATTAACACATGTCATTAACACAGAGCGTCATTAACACGCATCATTAACACGTCATTAACACACACATCAAGACATGCATCATTAACACACACATCATTAACACACACGTTATTAACACACACATCATTAACACACACATGTTATTAACACACACATCATTAACACACATGTTATTAACACACACATCATTAACACACGTCATTAACACACAGTGTCATAAACACACACATCAAGACACATCATTAACACATGTCATTAACACACAGCGTCATTAAGACAGGTCATCAAGACAGGTGATTAACACACACGTCATTAACACACCACATCATTAACACGTCATTAACACACGTCATTAACACACCACATCATTAACACACATCATTAACACACGTCATTAACACACCGCATCATTAACACACAGCATCATTAACACACGTCATTAAGACACGTCATTAAGACACGTCATTAACACACATCATTAACACAACGCATCATTAACACACGTCATTAACACACAGCATCATTAACACACGTCATTAAGACACCGCATCATTAACACGCGTCATTAACACACATCATTAACACACCGCGTCATTAAGACACGTCATTAATACACGTCATTAACACACTGCGTCATTAACACACAGCATCATTAAGACACGTCATTAAGACACCGCATCATTAACACACGTCATTAAGACACGTCATTAACACACATCATTAACACACCGCATCATTAAGACACGTCATTAAGACACGTCATTAACACACCGCATCATTAACACACGTCATTAAGACACGTCATTAACACACACATCATTAACACACAGCGTCATAAACACACGTCATTAACATACGTCATTAAGACACGTCATTAACACACATCATTAACACACCGCATCATTAACACGTCATTAAGACACATCATTAACACACACATCATTAACACACAGCGTCATAAACACACACATCATTAACACGTCATTAAGACACGTCATTAAGACACTGCGTCATTAACACATGTCATTAACACACGTCATTAAGACACTGCGTCATTAACACACGTCATTAACACACGTCATTAACACACATCATTAAGACACTGCGTCATTAACACACGTCATTAACACACGTCATTAACACACAACATTAAGACACTACGTCATTAACACACGTCATTAACACACATCATTAAGACACTGCGTCATTAACTCACGTCATTAACACACGTCATTAAGACACTGCGTCATTAACACACGTCATTAACACACGTCATTAAGACACTGCGTCATTAACACACGTCATTAACACACGTCATTAACACGCATCATTAAGACACGTCATTAACACACGTCATTAACACACATCATTAAGACACGTCATTAACACACGTCATTAACACACAACATTAAGACACTACGTCATTAACACACGTCATTAACACACATCATTAAGACACTGCGTCATTAACTCACGTCATTAACACACGTCATTAAGACACTGCGTCATTAACACACGTCATTAACACACGTCATTAAGACACTGCGTCATTAACACACGTCATTAACACACGTCATTAACACACATCATTAAGACACGTCATTAAGACACTGCGTCATTAACACACGTCATTAAGACACTGCGTCATTAACTCACGTCATTAACACACGTAATTAAGACACTGCGTCATTAACACACGTCATTAACACACGTCATTAACACACATCATTAAGACACTACGTCATTAACACACGTCATTAACACACATCATTAAGACACTGCGTCATTAACTCACGTCATTAACACACATCATTAAGACACTGCGTCATTAACACATGTCATTAACACACGTCATTAACACACATCATTAAGACACTGCGTCATTAACACACGTCATTAACACACGTCATTAACACACAACATTAAGACACTACGTCATTAACACACGTCATTAACACACATCATTAAGACACTGCGTCATTAACTCACGTCATTAACACACGTCATTAAGACACTGCGTCATTAACACGTCATTAACACACGTCATTAACACACATCATTAAGACACGTCATTAACACACGTCATTAAGACACTGCGTCATTAACACACGTCATTAACACACATCATTAAGACACGTCATTAAGACACTGCGTCATTAACACACGTCATTAACACACGTCATTAAAACACTGCGTCATTAACACACGTCATTAACACACGTCATTAAGACACTACGTCATTAACACACGTCATTAACACACATCATTAAGACACGTCATTAAGACACACGTCATTAAGACACAGTGTGACGTTTCGTATTAAATCCGAATAAAACCTACAGATTTAATCAGAGTCAAAAAACCTGGAGTCAGACAGACTGTGTGTGTGTGTGTGTGTGTGTGGGTGTGTGTGTGTGGGTGTGTGTGTGTGTGGGTGTGGGTGGGTGTGTGTGTGTGTGTGTGTGTGTGTGTGTGTGGGTGTGGGTGTGTGTGTGGGTGTGTGTGTGTGGGTGGGGGTGTGTGTGTGTGGGTGTGTGTGTGTGTGTGTGTGTGTGTGTGGGTGTGGGTGTGTGTGTGTGTGTGTGTGTGTGTGTGTGTGTGTGTGTGTGGGTGTGTGTGTGTGTGTGTGTGTGTGGGTGTGTGTGTGTGTGTGTGTGTGTGTGTGGGTGTGTGTGTGTGTGTGTGTGTGTGTGTGTGTGTGTGTGGGTGTGTGTGTGTGTGTGGTGTGTGTGTGTGTGGGTGTGTGTGTGTGGGTGTGTGTGTGTGTGTGTGTGTGTGTGTGTGTGTGTGTGTGTGTGGGTGTGTGTGTGTGGTGTGGGTGTGGGTGTGTGTGTGTGTGTGTGTGTGTGGGTGTGTGTGTTAGAGGTTTAACCTGAAATAACTTGACCATGCAGTTTCAGGACAGCAGAAAGTCCTTGACATAAACCGAGTCATCATCTCTGTCCTCCTGAATCTGTCTGGAACACGGTGAGGAACATCTCCAGTTTTTAGTATCTCATGCATCTCAAATTACTGAACTTCTGAAGAACCCAGGAGTGTGTGAACTCCTCGTGTGAGTGTGTGTGTGTGTGTGTGTGTGTGTGAGATAGTTCTCTCTGACACACACTCTGTTATCTCTACATCTCCTTGTGCTGCTCCACTGAAATAAGGGTCTGTTCCGCTTTAGGGGATGTGGCAGAACTGCTCCGATTCACGCAGCACTGCTCATAACAGACATGTATGTACGTGTGTGTGTGTGTGTGTGTGTGTGTGTGATATGTTGCTTAATACCATATGATAGCTGTTTATATTTTTAATTAAAAAAATATTTTTTTATATCTTATACAAAACATTTGACAAAAAAATTAATTTAATTTTATGGAATCTACTTCAGCTGATCCATCAGATCAGATTCATTATATTAGATCCACTACACTGCATCAACTACTTCAAATCAAATCCATGATATCAGATAGATTAGATTAGACCCACAACATCAGAGCTGTCTTACAAGATCCACTGTACCAGATCCACTGCATCAGACCTGCTGTGGCAAAGCACTACATTACGTCTTCAACATGAGATCCACTGTATCTGATCTACTGTAGTGGATTTGTTACATAGGATTACATCTGATTTGATACTAAAAGGCTATGAAATCAGACCCACTACATCAGAGCCATCATACAAGATCCACTGTATCAGGCTGACCACCTGACATCCACTGCATCAGATCCACTGCATCAGATCCGCTACATCAGATCCACTGCATCAGATCCACTGCATCAGATCCGCTACATCACATCCACTACATCAGATCCACTGCATCAGATCCGCTACATCAGATCCGCTACATCAGATCCACTACATCAGATCCACTGGATCAGATCCACTGTATCAGGCTGACCACATGACATCCACTGCGTCAGAGCCATCAGATCACATACAATACTAAAATGCTATGAAATCAGTCCCTACACCTACATCTGATCTGCCTCACAAGATCCAGTGTGATCAGGTGGACTACATTAAACAGATCAGATACACAACATCTGATCCAGTAGATCACATTCAGATCCACTACATCAGATTTAATACATTAACTTCACTACAGTTAATTGCACTAGATCAGATCAACCACACTTCAAGAACTCTCTCTGTGTGTGTGTGTGTGTGTGTGTGTGTGTGTGTGTGTGTGTGTGTGTGTGTGTGTGTGTGTGTGTGAAACTGCAGAATGTTTTAAAGTTGTGAATATCTTCTGCGTGTGGAAGATCAGACCGGTGTCAGTTTAACAGATTTAAATCCAGCAGCTGTGTGTGTGTGAGAGACGCTCAGAACAAACTCCAAGAAACATCTGCCTTAAAGTAAGAAAACATCTGGAAAAGCTGAGGCTGAAAGAAACCCTGAGCCCTGAGCATGCTGCAGGTGGATCCCTGAGAGAATAAAAGTTCAGTGAGGGTCAGACACTCACCTGTGATGAGGTCCAGCGGCCGAGCGAGAGTGAGCGTGAGAGTGAGCGTGGCGGAGCGAGCGCAGGACCATAAGCTGTCCAGATTTAAATTTAGCAGAAGCAGGCATTGTTTGTGGCAGTGCAGGATGGCCAAGAGGCTCTAAACATGGCCAGCGGTGCAGAGCTGCTGCTTATCGTCCTCCTCCTCCCTTTACTTCCATACAAGGCTGCGTTCCCATCACACACACTCGCCCTACACTCACCGCCTCACTGCCTGCACTATCTACCCCTGATAACACACACCCCCTCCTCTGCTCTGTGTGTGTGTGTGTGTGTTTTACACTTAGACAGGTGTCCACAGTGTGAGTGAGGAAATTAAATGCTTTCCCTTTAAATAAATATTTTTTACTCGTACACATCCCTTTAATCCTTGAAAATAAACCCAGTTAAGCCACTATTCGAAAACACAGCTGACCTCAACTGGACATAAGGAAAAAAACGTCTGATTCATGCTAGCACCAGGGTATAATCAGGGTGTAAATCGTTCCAGTTTTTAAGATGTTGGTGATATTTTAATTGCAGCTGACTGCTGATGATGTCATAATGAGCAGCTGACCAATCAGGAGCTTCCATTCTTCACATCTTTTGTTTTCTTACATTAGAACTATGAAATTAGAAAAGTCTGAGAATTTTCCCTGGAAGTGAAGTCAGTTTAACACACACACACACACACACTTTAAATTAATAAAAACATTTAAAAGAAACTAACATTGACTTTGTTATCCACAAGTCTGCAAGATCCTTGCAGTGTGTGTGTGTGTGTGTGTGTGTTTGAGAAAGTGAAAGAGAGAGAGAGAGTGTGTGTGTTTGTGTGTGTCTGAAAGTTCTCAGAAACACGTCTTATCCTCTACATTCCATCAGATTATCTATTTATATCCACACAGGACAAAATGTCAAGCATAGGAATCACACACACACACACACACACACACACACACACACACATACAGCCCCCTCGTGTGGATCACACCGTTCATGACATTTTGTCCTGTATGGTTGCATGTAAATGAAAAATGCATTAACACACACACACACACACACACATTAATCCTTATTATTATTATTATTATTATTATTATTATTATTATTATTATACCTACACACACACACACAGACACACATATATATATATATATATATATATATATATATATATATATATATATATATATATATATATATATATATATATATATATAGTTACATTTTTACATTTAAAAATGTTTATTTATATTTGATGTAATTGAGTAAAATTTTATTTTGTTTATTTTTAAAAACATTTTTAAAACTTTTATCCCCACAACACATCGCGATTTAACACATCGCGGTTTCCGTAGCTCAACTCCCCCTCTGTGGCTTGGTCTCAATCCGCATACCGCGCCCTAAACAGTGTGTTAAAGCAGCGCGCCTCCTGACGTACATGCCGCCTGCTCTCGTACACTATGTAGGTCGGTAGTGTGCGGATTGGGACGCGCGCCGTGGGACTGTAACGCTGCGTGTAGAGCAGCAGGAGAGAGGTGAGTTACCGATTATCTCTCCGGATTATTAGTGTGTGTTACTCAGTCTGTTTACCTCAGCGGGGTGAGTAAATAAATATTTATCTGTTTCTTTTCAGTACTGTTTGACTCATTGACCGATCTCCTGACTGTTAACTCTGAGGCAAATGCTAGCTAGTTAGCCTAGCACATGCGCATGCACTTCATACACACTGTGGACTTTTACACTGTAAACTTTAATTCACTTATATAATTCTTCTGATAATAATCGGTAAGTATTCCGGAGTAAAACTGAAGAAAGACGGACTAGATAACAAGAAGTGCCATTTATTCCATTTTGTCTTTAGGGCCAGAAGTGAATATTATCACTAACCATTGATTCAATTCGGTTCAAATGAGTCGATTCCCATGAATCAGTTTTGTAGGCTCCAGGATTTTAGTTCAGAGATTGTTGGGTAAGGATTGTGAGGATTGTGAGGATAGGAGCGCAGTGAAAACTACATTTACTGCTGAGACAGGTAAAATATAGACAGTCTCTTACTCAGTTGTGTTTCACTTGTGTTTGGGAATCGATTCCGTGTAAAAGAGTCATTTAAAACAACGAGAAAAACACTGAATAATTCCTGTGGATAAAACTTGGTGTGTGTGTGTGTGTGTGTGTGTGAGACAGGTCTATGCAGGTGAGGTGGGCTGCAGGTCTATGCAGGTATTCGGCTCTAACAGCACTGCGTCCCTCAGGTTCACTCAGACGACTCACACTCAGACAGATTCACTCCAGCAGACAGGCTGAGGCGATGGAGACGGAGGGCGTGTCCCCTGACAGCGCAGCAGCGTGTGGTCAGAGACCCGGAGAGACGGTTGTGAAGGAGGGGAAAGCCTCGGTGCTGTTTCCTGGAGCTAACGAGGTGTTCTACAACCCAGTCCAGGAGTTTAACAGAGACCTAACGTGAGGAACAGTCCATCATCATCATCATCATCATGTCATCAATAAGCACTAAAGGCAGTTTATTCATGCTAGACCGTGTGTGTGTGTGTGTGTGTGTGTGTGTGTAGGTGTGCAGTAATGACAGAGTTTGCACGAGAGACACTGGCTCAGAGAGGAGTTCGCATCATCGTCCCCGGAGAGAAGGACAGAGTGGTCGTGTCCCTGACGGAGGAGGAGAAGGACGGGAAAGAGACAGAACAAGCGGAGGAGAAGAAAGTAGAGAGAGAGGGGGAAACGGTGCAGGAGGAGAGGAAGGAGGTGGACTTTAAGACAGCAGAGGTTGGGGAGCAATGTGAGGAGGGGCTGTGTGTGCTGGAGGGATTGGCTGCGTCTGGCTTGCGCTCGGTCCGGTTCGCTCTTGAGGTCCCGGGATTGAAACGTGTCACAGCCAATGATTTCTCAGCTAAAGCTGCTGACCTCATCACACGCAACACACACCACAACAATGTCACACACCTGATGGAGACGCAGAACAGAGACGCCAGGTAACACATATACACACACACACACACACAATAATGTCACAACAGCGTTACACATCTGGAGATGCAAAACAGAGACAACAGGTAACACACAGAAAGAAGGATGGACATAATTTTGGACAGACAGACAGAGTGGAGGACAGACAGACAGAGTGGAGGACAGACAGACGGACAGAGTGGAGGACGGACAGACGGACAGAGTGGAGGACGGACAGACAGACAGACAGAGTGGAGGACGGACAGACAGACAGACAGAGTGGAGGACGGACAGACAGACAGACAGACAGAGTGGAGGACGGACAGACAGACAGAGTGGAGGACGGACAGACAGACAGAATGGAGGACGGACAGACAGACAAACAGAATGATGGCTTGACAGACAGGATGGAGGATGGACAGACAGACAGAGTGGAGGACGGACAGACTGAATGGAGGATAGACAGACAGACAGACAGAATGATGGATAGACAGACAGAATGGAGGACAGACATAAATATAAATACACAGACAGACAGACAGAAACACACACAGCCCGGTAAACAGACAGACATTTTTCCCCAGTATGCTGATGTACGAGGCGAGAGGGAGGAATGCACGCTATGATGTCATTGATTTGGATCCATATGGAAGCCCCGCCCCTTTCCTGGATGCTGCGGTTCAGGCTGTTAGTGAAGGAGGTGAGTCGAAGCTCCGCCCTGCTGACAATTCATCCAGCAACACACTTCCTCCATGAAGCTTTTGTATGTATTGCATGTGTCTATAAAGAGCTTGTGATTGGCTGGCGTGATGTCATCTGGAGTGTTTGGGACACACCTTCATGACCGTGTGTGTGTTGGTTCTGCAGGTCTGCTGTGTATCACCTGTACAGACATGGCTGTGATGGCGGGAAACAGCGGCGAGACGTGCTACAGCAAATACGGCTCCATCTCCATCAAATCCAGATACTGCCACGAGATGGTGAGACACACACAGGGTGGGCGTGGCTAAAGCTGAACACTACAGGGTGTGACGGGTTACAGTGAGGGTTACAATAGGAGTGTGTGTGTGTGTGTGTATGTGTGTGTGTGTGTGTGTGTAGGCTCTGAGGATTATCTTGCACAGTCTGGATCAGCGTGCTAACGTGTACCAGCGCTACATCCAGCCCTTACTGAGCGTCAGCGTTGACTTCTACATCCGAGTATTCGTCCGGGTCAGAACCGGCCAGGCTACTGTAAAGAACTCCGCCAGGTAACACACACACACAGTGTACCCATTAACATATACAAATATACTCTTACACCCAGGTACAAATATATGGTGGGAAACGAACGTGTGTGTGTGTGTGCGCAGTAAGCAGGAGTTGGTGTATAACTGTGTGTGTGTGTGTGTGTGTGTGTGTGTGCAGTAAGCAGGAGTTGGTGTATAACTGTGTGTGTGTGTGTGTGTGTGTGTGTGCGCAGTAAGCAGGAGTTGGTGTATAACTGTGTGTGTGTGTGTGTGTGCGCAGTAAGCAGGTGTTGGTGTATAACTGTGTGTGTGTGTGTGTGTGTGTGTGTGCGCAGTAAGCAGGAGTTGGTGTATAACTGTGTGTGTGTGTGTGTGTGTGTGCAGTAAGCAGGCATTGCTGTATAACTGTGTGTGTGTGTGTGTGCAGTAAGCAGGTATTGGTGTATAACTGTGTGTGTGTGTGTGTGTGTGTGTGCAGTAAGCAGGTGTTGGTGTATAACTGTGTGTGTGTGTGTGTGTGTGTGCAGTAAGCAGGCATTGCTGTATAACTGTGTGTGTGTGTGTGTGCAGTAAGCAGGTGTTGGTGTATAACTGTGTGTGTGTGTGTGTGTGTGCAGTAAGCAGGCATTGCTGTATAACTGTGTGTGTGTGTGTGTGCAGTAAGCAGGTATTGGTGTATAACTGTGTGTGTGTGTGTGTATGTGTGCAGTAAGCAGGTGTTGGTGTATAACTGTGTGTGTGTGTGCAGTAAGCAGGCATTGCTGTATAACTGTGTGTGTGTGTGTGCAGTAAGCAGGTATTGGTGTATAACTGTGTGTGTGTGTGTGTGTGCAGTAAGCAGGTGTTGGTGTATAACTGTGTGTGTGTGTGCAGTAAGCAGGAGTTGGTGTATAACTGTGTGTGTGTGTGTGTGTGTGCAGTAAGCAGGAGTTGGTGTATAACTGTGTGTGTGTGTGTGTGTGTGTGTGTGTGTGTGTGTGTGCAGTAAGCAGGAGTTGGTGTATAACTGTGTGTGTGTGTGTGTGTGTGTGCAGTAAGCAGGCATTGCTGTATAACTGTGTGTGTGTGTGTGTGCAGTAAGCAGGTATTGGTGTATAACTGTGTGTGTGTGTATGTGTGCAGTAAGCAGGTGTTGGTGTATAACTGTGTGTGTGTGTGTGTGTGTGTGTGCAGTAAGCAGGTGTTGGTGTATAACTGTGTGTGTGTGTGTGTGTGCAGTAAGCAGGTGTTGGTGTATAACTGTGTGTGTGTGTGTGTGTGCAGTAAGCAGGTGTTGGTGTATAACTGTGTGTGTGTGTGTGTGTGCAGTAAGCAGGTGTTGGTGTATAACTGTGTGTGTGTGTGTGTGTGCGCAGTAAGCAGGAGTTGGTGTATAACTGTGTGTGTGTGTGTGTGTGTGTGCAGTAAGCAGGTGTTGGTGTATAACTGTGTGTGTGTGTGTGTGTGTGTGCAGTAAGCAGGCATTGCTGTATAACTGTGTGTGTGTGTGTGTGCAGTAAGCAGGTGTTGGTGTATAACTGTGTGTGTGTGTGTGTGTGCAGTAAGCAGGTGTTGGTGTATAACTGTGTGTGTGTGTGTGTGTGTGTGTGTGCAGTAAGCAGGTGTTGGTGTATAACTGTGTGTGTGTGTGTGTGTGTGCAGTAAGCAGGTGTTGGTGTATAACTGTGTGTGTGTGTGTGTGTGCAGTAAGCAGGTGTTGGTGTATAACTGTGTGTGTGTGTGCAGTAAGCAGGTGTTGGTGTATAACTGTGTGTGTGTGTGTGTGTGTGTGCAGTAAGCAGGTGTTGGTGTATAACTGTGTGTGTGTGTGTGCAGTAAGCAGGTGTTGGTGTATAACTGTGTGTGTGTGTGTGTGTGTGCAGTAAGCAGGTGTTGGTGTATAACTGTGTGTGTGTGTGCAGTAAGCAGGTGTTGGTGTATAACTGTGTGTGTGTGTGTGTGTGTGTGTGTGTGTGCAGTAAGCAGGTGTTGGTGTATAACTGTGTGTGTGTGTGTGTGCAGTAAGCAGGTGTTGGTGTATAACTGTGTGTGTGTGTGTGTGTGTGTGTGTGTGCAGTAAGCAGGTGTTGGTGTATAACTGTGTGTGTGTGTGTGTGTGTGCAGTAAGCAGGTGTTGGTGTATAACTGTGTGTGTGTGTGTGTGTGTGTGTGTGTGTGTGTGCAGTAAGCAGGTGTTGGTGTATAACTGTGTGTGCGTGTGTGCAGTAAGCAGCTGTTGGTGTATAACTGTGTGTGTGTGTGTGTGTGTGTGTGTGTGTGTGCAGTAAGCAGGTGTTGGTGTATAACTGTGTGTGTGTGCGCAGTAAGCAGGAGTTGGTGTATAACTGTGTGTGTGTGTGTGTGTGTGTGTGTGCAGTAAGCAGGTGTTGGTGTATAACTGTGTGTGTGTGTGTGTGTGTGTGTGTGTGCAGTAAGCAGGTGTTGGTGTATAACTGTGTGTGTGTGTGTGTGTGTGTGTGTGTGCAGTAAGCAGGTGTTGGTGTATAACTGTGTGTGTGTGTGTGTGTGTGTGCAGTAAGCAGGTGTTGGTGTATAACTGTGTGTGTGTGTGCAGTAAGCAGGTGTTGGTGTATAACAGTGTGTGTGTGTGTGTGTGTGTGTGTGTGCGCAGTAAGCAGGTGTTGGTGTATAACTGTGTGTGTGTGTGTGTGTGTGTGTGCAGTAAGCAGGTGTTGGTGTATAACTGTGTGTGTGTGTGCAGTAAGCAGGTGTTGGTGTATAACTGTGTGTGTGTGTGTGCAGTAAGCAGGTGTTGGTGTATAACTGTGTGTGTGTGTGTGTGTGTGTGTGTGTGTGCAGTAAGCAGGTGTTGGTGTATAACTGTGTGTGTGTGCGCAGTAAGCAGGAGTTGGTGTATAACTGTGTGTGTGTGTGTGTGTGTGTGTGTGTGCAGTAAGCAGGTGTTGGTGTATAACTGTGTGTGTGTGTGTGTGTGCAGTAAGCAGGTGTTGGTGTATAACTGTGTGTGTGTGTGTGTGTGTGCAGTAAGCAGGTGTTGGTGTATAACTGTGTGTGTGTGTGTGTGTGTGTGTGTGCAGTAAGCAGGTGTTGGTGTATAACTGTGTGTGTGTGTGTGTGTGTGTGCAGTAAGCAGGTGTTGGTGTATAACTGTGTGTGTGTGTGTGTGTGTGTGTGTGTGCAGTAAGCAGGTGTTGGTGTATAACTGTGTGTGTGTGTGTGTGTGTGTGTGTGTGTGCAGTAAGCAGGTGTTGGTGTATAACTGTGTGTGTGTGTGCAGTAAGCAGGTGTTGGTGTATAACAGTGTGTGTGTGTGTGTGTGTGTGTGTGTGCGCAGTAAGCAGGTGTTGGTGTATAACTGTGTGTGTGTGTGTGTGTGTGTGTGTGCAGTAAGCAGGTGTTGGTGTATAACTGTGTGTGTGTGTGTGCAGTAAGCAGGTGTTGGTGTATAACTGTGTGTGTGTGTGTGTGTGTGTGTGTGTGTGTGTGTGCAGTAAGCAGGTGTTGGTGTATAACTGTGTGTGTGTGTGTGTGTGTGTGTGTGTGTGCAGTAAGCAGGTGTTGGTGTATAACTGTGTGTGTGTGTGTGTGTGCAGTAAGCAGGTGTTGGTGTATAACTGTGTGTGTGTGTGTGTGTGTGCAGTAAGCAGGTGTTGGTGTATAACTGTGTGTGTGTGTGTGTGCAGTAAGCAGGTGTTGGTGTATAACTGTGTGTGTGTGCAGTAAGCAGGTGTTGGTGTATAACTGTGTGTGTGTGTGTGTGTGTGCAGTAAGCAGGTGTTGGTGTATAACTGTGTGTGTGTGTGTGTGTGTGTGTGCAGTAAGCAGGTGTTGGTGTATAACTGTGTGTGTGTGTGTGTGTGTGCAGTAAGCAGGTGTTGGTGTATAACTGTGTGTGTGTGTGTGTGTGTGTGTGTGTGCAGGTGCAGTAAGCAGGTGTTGGTGTATAACTGTGTGTGTGTGTGTGTGTGTGTGCAGTAAGCAGGTGTTGGTGTATAACTGTGTGTGTGTGTGTGTGTGTGTGTGTGTGCAGTAAGCAGGTGTTGGTGTATAACTGTGTCTGTGTGTGTGTGTGTGTGTGTGTGTGTGCAGTAAGCAGGTGTTGGTGTATAACTGTGTGTGTGTGTGTGTGTGTGTGTGTGTGTGTGTGTGCAGTAAGCAGGAGTTGGTGTATAACTGTGTGTGTGTGTGTGTGTGTGCAGTAAGCAGGTGTTGGTGTATAACTGTGTGTGTGTGTGTGTGTGTGTGTGTGTGTGTGCAGTAAGCAGGTGTTGGTGTATAACTGTGTGTGTGTGTGTGTGTGTGTGTGTGTGTGTGTGCAGTAAGCAGGTGTTGGTGTATAACTGTGTGTGTGTGTGTGTGTGCAGTAAGCAGGTGTTGGTGTATAACTGTGTGTGTGTGTGTGTGTGTGTGTGCAGTAAGCAGGTGTTGGTGTATAACTGTGTGTGTGTGTGTGTGTGCAGTAAGCAGGTGTTGGTGTATAACTGTGTGTGTGTGTGTGTGTGTGTGTGTGCAGTAAGCAGGTGTTGGTGTATAACTGTGTGTGTGTGTGTGTGTGTGTGCAGTAAGCAGGTGTTGGTGTATAACTGTGTGTGTGTGTGTGTGTGTGTGTGTGTGTGTGTGTGTGTGTGCAGTAAGCAGGTGTTGGTGTATAACTGTGTGTGTGTGTGTGCAGTAAGCAGGTGTTGGTGTATAACTGTGTGTGTGTGTGTGTGTGTGTGTGCAGTAAGCAGGTGTTGGTGTATAACTGTGTGTGTGTGTGTGTGTGTGTGTGTGTGTGTGTGCAGTAAGCAGGTGTTGGTGTATAACTGTGTGTGTGTGTGTGTGTGTGTGTGTGTGTGTGCAGTAAGCAGGTGTTGGTGTATAACTGTGTGTGTGTGTGTGTGCAGTAAGCAGGTGTTGGTGTATAACTGTGTGTGTGTGTGTGTGTGTGTGCAGTAAGCAGGTGTTGGTGTATAACTGTGTGTGTGTGTGTGTGTGCAGTAAGCAGGTGTTGGTGTATAACTGTGTGTGTGTGTGTGTGCAGTAAGCAGGTGTTGGTGTATAACTGTGTGTGTGTGTGTGTGCAGTAAGCAGGTGTTGGTGTATAACTGTGTGTGTGTGTGTGTGTGCAGTAAGCAGGTGTTGGTGTATAACTGTGTGTGTGTGTGTGTGTGCAGTAAGCAGGTGTTGGTGTATAACTGTGTGTGTGTGTGTGTGTGCAGTAAGCAGGTGTTGGTGTATAACTGTGTGTGTGTGTGTGTGCAGTAAGCAGGTGTTGGTGTATAACTGTGTGTGTGTGTGTGTGTGTGTGTGTGCAGTAAGCAGGTGTTGGTGTATAACTGTGTGTGTGTGTGTGTGTGTGTGTGCAGTAAGCAGGTGTTGGTGTATAACTGTGTGTGTGTGTGTGTGTGTGTGTGTGTGCAGTAAGCAGGTGTTGGTGTATAACTGTGTGTGTGTGTGTGTGTGTGTGTGTGTGCAGTAAGCAGGTGTTGGTGTATAACTGTGTGTGTGTGTGTGTGCAGTAAGCAGGTGTTGGTGTATAACTGTGTGTGTGTGTGTGTGCAGTAAGCAGGTGTTGGTGTATAACTGTGTCGGCTGTGGAGCATTTCACCTGCAGAGAATGGGCAAGAAAACAAGCCAGGGGAAAAAGTAAGTGTACACACGTACACACACACACACACACACACACACACACATACATACACACACACACACACACACATACATACACACACACATACACACACACACACACACACACACTGCAGGATTGCTGTAAGCTGAGGCAGTCTCTGTTTATTCTGTCTGTGTGTGTGTGTTAAAGCATGAAGTACTCAGCTGCTACAGGTCCACCTGTTGGAGAATCGTGTCCACACTGCGGTCAGAAACATCAGGTCTGATACACACTAATATAAATTACCAGTATGCTAATTACCAGCCTGGTGGCTCCTCCCCTTTTAAATGCAGCACAATATAAAATCACAGGAATATTCCTGAAGATGATTTGTGTGAAACACAGTGACACTCACTGTTCAGTGTGTGTGTGTGTCGTTAGCTTGGAGGTCCGATCTGGGCGGAGCCTATACACGATGTCGGGTTTGTTCAGAAAGTTCTGAGTGCAGTGTCAGGAAACCCGTCTCGCTTCGGGACGTCTAAACGCATTGAGGGAGTTCTCAGCATGGTCACTGAGGTCAGTAAGGACCCTGCCTGTGTGTGTGTGTGTGTGTGTGTAAACCAATATACAGGAAGTGTTGACCAATCAGGAGAGAGAATTCCACTGAGAGGAAATGCATGTGATCTTCTCATACAGGAGCTCCAGGATGTTCCTCTGTACTATGTTCTGGATCAGCTGAGCAGCACCATGCACTGTAACACACCCTCCATGCTGCAGTTCAGGTAACACACACACACATATTTACCTGGCTGTGCTCCTTCTGTTGGTTAATTTAGTGATGATGATGATTATGATGATGATGAAGATCTCTCTCTGTAGGTCAGCGGTGCTGAATGCAGGTTACAGAGTGTCTCTGTCTCACGCCTGTAAGAACGCAGTGAAGACCGACGCTCCTGCTGCAGTCCTGTGGGACATCATGCGCTGCTGGGTTAGTAATCCCTATACCCTGCACCCTCCACCATGCCCCGTGTCAAACTCAGAAGCTTCACACTGCTGTTTTGCTCATGTCATTATAACATTCTAAGAGCACCATCATCAATCACCTGTGGGCGTGTCCCAAATCACACGTGTGTGTTTGTGTGTGCAGGAGAAGAAGAACCCAGTGAGGAGGGAGAGGTTATCAGAGACGAGTCCAGCATTCCGTATTCTCTCCACAGAACCCACGTGAGACACACACACACACTCCATTAAATATCCAGTTACCTAAATCACACACACACACGGAGTAACGCTGCTCTGGTCCGTGTTTCAGTGTTCAGGCGTGTTTTGACGTGAGAGATGACGCAAATCCTCAGTCACGTAAACGTCACCTCACACGCTTCCAGGAGAACCCACAGGCTAACTGGGGTCCTAAAGCTCGTGCCAAGTCTGGGTCAGTGTCTCACAAACACACACACATGTACATACTGTTAATAACACTGTTCTCTTGAAAGCTCATGACATGTGTTAATATTTGTGTGTGTGTGTGTGTGTAGTGGTGGTGGTATAAGCTCAGAGCTGGAGGATAAGAGGAAGAAGTTTCAGGGAAAAAGGAAGAATCAGATCACAGATTCCTCTCAGCTTAAAAACTTCCCCTGCAAGAAATTCCGCAAGGTGACTATCACATGGATAATCAATAGAATAAAGTATCTAACAGAGTGGTGCAGGAACTTTTACACACGCCTCCTGTCTCTGTAGGGCACCTGCACATACGGAGAGAAGTGCTGTTACTCCCATGAGGCCGAGCAGCAGGAGCTCTGAGCAGGAGAGCAGACGACGACGGTCCTCAGAGCTTTACTTGCATGTCAGAGCCCCGGGTTTATCACTGACGTTCCTCTGGTGGTCACATGGTGATGCAGTAGACAGCCGACTGGTCAGTGAGAGAGGAGTGTGGACAGACAGGAGCGCTGGATCCTACAGGAAGTTCTCTTTTTGTTGTTGATTGTTTTTTAGGAGATGAAGTGTTAAAGAGGAGAATTAATTAATCAGTTAATCTTCATGGCTCTTCCTCTGCTCCTTTATACCGAGATTTTATTTGCTTGTTTTCTTTTGGCCTGGTGAAGAAACTCTCAGCAAACAAACCGGACCCCCCCCCCTCGTTCCCCTTCCCCTTCCCCTTCACACACAGAGCTGCAGTGAGACGAGTGAGGGAGAACACTCAGCTCAAGTTTACCAATAAATTCAATATATTTCAGCAGTATTATGGAAGGGGGAGTGTATGTTATGAATATGTTCAAAATTTTCTTGAAATAAAGCTCATTTTTTCCCCCCATGTGGATGGTGTGTGTTAACTGAAGTTATGAGAATGCTTGTGCTTGAATAAATTCATGATTTAATGACTAACAAGTTTTCAGAACAGTAGAAAAATATACACCAATTAAAAAACATTGCACCAACGATTTATGCCTTTTATAAACCCAGCTCTGTCTAAAACACACATTTACCCACAATGCACTGTGGCAAAGGGGGGGTGGGGTTAGTTATTCCAGCCCTGTGTGTGTGAACAGGAGCAGTGCATTGTGGGTAATAGACTTGTGGCTGTGAAAC
>NC_080736.1:17267058-17329558 GCF_019097595.1 Hemibagrus wyckioides | reverse complement strand
CCTCCTGTACCACAGAGTTCTACACACACACACACAGTTATAAACAGGAAGTGTGTATGTATGTGTGTGCATGTGAGTGTATATTACCTGCAGTGTGGTGACTTCAGGCTTTGTGTTAATAGTAATGGGTGTTGAAGAGTTTGGTCTGAAAATATAAGCTCCTGACGTCTGAGAGCTCTCCAAGTTGCCAACACTTGCATTGTACCTGCAACCAACAAACACACACACACACACTTTCTTTTCTGTACTGGCAGATTCACTCTTACCACTCAGTAAAATCATTACAGTGTGTGTTTGTGAGAGAGTGTGAGACAGACCAGTAGAAGTTCTGTGTGAGTTTGATGGTCTGCTGTGTTTCCAGGTTGGTCAGTCCACTGAGCAGTCCTGTTAGTGTGTCAAAGGTCACCTTCAGGTACTGAAACAGACAGGACACACACCGGCTCTGTCCCTAACCACTCTATAGTGCACTACATATTAATACACTTCACTATGTACCACACACACACACACACACACACTATATAACAAGGTATACACAACACCCACAATGCACCTGAGAGATTCTGGGGAAATGGACCACTGGGTTCTTTATTGGTTCTGGACAGAGGAACTGTTGACCTTTGGGTTCTAGATAGATGTAGGAACACTAGCTAGAGGTGGAATGTGGATTCTGTCCTGGTAGTGCTTGGGCTCTGGGTCGAGAGACTGTGTTCTAACCTTATTCTGAATGGAAGGCGGGGCTCCAGGTTTGGGTGGGGCTGGGGCGGGGCTGTTATGCACCAGAGTGATGGTGTAAGTGTTGAAGCCCATTGGAGGAGCCTGAACTTGAAAGACCAACTCAAACTGAGCAGAACCACGATCCCGCCTCAAATCCTGAGTTGCCTTGGAAACGGGAATCACCTGAGAGACAGACGGAGAAGGTGGGGTTCATTAAAAAAAGAGAAAGACCAGTCTGGGATAAGTCATCACAGATTAATAAGGGGATGTGAACCACACCCACCTGATTGTCCACAGGTGTGTCGTCCGAGTCTGTGACGTTGTATACGGTTCCATTAACAGGAAGGTGAACTGACCAGCGCACGGGACGAGCGAGAGGGTTATACACATTCAGCAAGAACTGAGAGATACAGACACAGAACATCAGCAGTAAAGTACTAAAGTCATGCCAACTAAAGAGATCACCAGAATCATGGAAAAGTTCTGCTTCTGGAAGTTTCTGGGCTAAGATTCTACAGCATGGTGTGTTGGACCTCACCTTAAATCTCCAGAACCAAAGCTGCTTACAACTCATGGGAATTACTGTTCAGCTCCACGGGTCTTTGGTGTGCGTTACTGTGGGTGTTACCTGTTTGCTGCCTTCAGTGAGAGGACACACACTAATGTTGAGGTTCTCGCAGAAGACGCGTGGTACATTAGAGCCGCTGAGAAGCGCCAGAGAGTTACTGACCAACACCTACAGAGAGACAGACAGAACAGAGTGATGAGGATGTGATCTTTCACTACACACTAAAGGTCTCTCTGAGAAGAGTATAGAGTTAACTAGCCCTGTTCCAGTGGAGCTACTTGACTTAATAAACATGCTGGTCGAAATCAGGGGAAAGGGAGTGTCGAGGTTTCTGACCTAACTGGTGTCCACCTTTTGTCCATTAGAGTGTTAATGGAGGTAACAATGCTGTGTTTATGAGTGCAGAACTTCTAAGTCCAGATTCTATCTTCAATCAAGAAGCTCATCAAGAGCTTAACTGCACCTGAGGGACAGACCTGCTTTACAGAGACTGGAAACTTGGCTATCCGCAGTGGAGAACCAGACACAAGCAAGAAATGGACTGAAAGACATCAGATCTTCTTCCCCAGTGCATTCCGTATTCAATCTCACCTACTGGTCAACTGCCTTGGAGGTGATGCCACTACTGGTGATGCCTGAGGTCATCTCTACTGGGATAATCAAGAACAGAAAGCAGCACCATGACTTTGTAATTGTCAAAACAGGAAAGAAAACCAAAAGCACTGCAAAGGTGACCAGCAGGTGAAGATCGACTCTCAGGAGCATCACGAGTTCCACTGCAGCAGTTAGATAAGACATGGTCCTTGTGGAGGTAGACGTATGACCGGTTAGTTGATTAGTGAAATTTCCTTGAAAATAGTAAGGAACAGGTGAGGAACACTGTGGAAGATGGATCAAGAATGAAGGTGGACCTGGTCACTGGACGGCACAATGAAAGATGTCAGGAACCCGAGGCCACAGAAACAACCTCAAGATGGCTAGTGATGAAGATCAGGGCTTCCTGCTCAGGGTGAACTCGGGTACGGTTAGAGATGATGTAACCAGATGCATCTCCAGGTGTCCAACTCATCACATGCCCGAGGGAAAGAAAGCTTCATCTGCCCTTTCTTTTTCTACCCGATAACTTCAGTGATGAACTTCATTTGGCTTTTCCTTCATCGAGTTCAGCTCAAAAACAGGATCTAGTTTATCATCATCATCATCATCATCATCATCAGCAGTTTTACCTGGCAATGTGCTGAGCCAATCGCGAGCCTCTTGGCGTAGTCGTCGGCAACGTGCTGCTTTTCAGTGCCTGAAACTGCATCATGGTGCTGCGCTACAGCCATCGCACGCTCTGATTGGACAGAGAGCAATTCAGTCAATTACAGAGCAGCCAATAGAAATCCAGAGGATTTCTGTGACATAGTAATGAACGTACTCAGTGTGTCGCTGTCTCCCTGTCCAAACGGGCCGTGTGTAGACTTCGGGCCACCGAGCACCTCCAACTGATTACACGTCTGAGACACAAACACATTACACAGACACATTAGAGGGTAATGAAAACAGTCCTGAGTTCAGAGTCTAAATTCCTGTTAGTGTACCTACAAGATACGCGACATGTTTATAGTTCCTTTTCATCCACCCTGTACAGGAGTGTGTGTGTGTGTGTGTGTGTGTGTGTTGACCTGCAAGAAGCTATTACAGAGTCTCTCGTAGCGTTTGAGTGCCGGACGACTGGTGAAGTAACCGGTCCAGAAATTATGAGCGTTGTCGGCGTACGGGAAAAAATCATCCGTCTTTAACGGCCTGAGAGACGAAGAGAAAAATAAAGAAGTAATACAGTCAAATGAGCTAGAACAAGTAACACACTGTGTGTGTGTGTGTGTGTGTGTGTGTGTGTGTGCGCGCATGTCTGTGAGTGAACCGACCAGCTGATGTTAGCTAGGTTGAGTTCCTGTAGGTAGCATGAAGGTGTGGAGTAGAGGACATGGACTTTGCTTCCTCCGGCCTGCTTGGCGTTAACGTAGCGGATGAGTTTGTCCATGTTCTTGTACCAGGGGACAGCGTTCTCATACTGAAAATCTGAACCCATTGTCATGATGATGTGATTCGTCTTGTATATCTCAGCCTGTGGGATTCACACACACACAGTTTTAGACAACAGCCTTGTGATCCACACTGTCAACTGTCACCGACTGTCACCGTCCCCCCACCTCTCCCCTCCCCCGTCCCCCCACGTCCCCCCACCTCTCCCCTCCCCCGTCCCCCCACGTCCCCCCACCTCTCCCCTCCCCCGTCCCCCCACGTCCCCCCACCTCTCCCCTCCCCCGTCCCCCCACCTCTCCCCTCCCCCCTCCCCCCACGTCTCTCCTCATCTGTCCCCACCTCTCCTCACCTGTGTGTACGAGATTCTAATGAAAGTGTCCACTATTTGGTCCACATTGTAGTCCTCAAGGTCTGGGTCATCCTGCACTGGTGTGTCAGAGCATGACTGATCCCAACAGAACCCTGCAGGAGGGTTATAACCATTTGGGAGAATTCCTACACACACACACACACACACACACACATATTATATATATAATATATATATAAAACTAATATATATATATATATATATATATATATATATATATATATATATATATATGACATCCTTGTCCATCCAAATGAAATGGGTCTGACCTCAAAGTGTGTGTGTGTGTGTGTGTGTGTATACCAGTGAAGAGGTCAGCAGTTGGTGCTTCTAGGCTCTCACTCGCTCTCCACACCATCTCCATCTCCTTCATCTGCATCCTGTGTGCTTTATCCTGATAATCCAGACGGCCGAAGAAGAAGCCATCATAACCCATCTGAAACACACACACGCGCACACACACGACATCTAAACACCTTAACATACACCAACTACCACATAAGGTGTGTATTGGCTAAGTGAATGATATCGACCAAGATATAATGTCCAGAAGTTCGAGGGCAGGTGTGTGTCATCAGGACACGCGTGTTACCTGGGGTAGGTGTGCGTCATCAGGACACGCGTGTTACCTGGGGTAGGTGTATGTTATCAGGACACGACTGTTACCTGGGCAAACATGGAGGCGTGTTCCCGGGCGTGGCCGAAAGGGTCGATGTGCCAGGCCACGCGAGGTCTAGCGCAATCTCCAAAAGTCTCGTTTAAAAAGCGCAGACCCAGAGTCATCTGATCTATTACTGCACTGTAGTGTGTGCTGGCTTCATCACTCATACACCAACCTCCATTAACGAACTCCAACCGCCCTGCGGGGTGGGGGGGGTGGGGGGTTAAGACAGAGAGGAGAGGGGAGAGGGGAGAGAAAGTCAGTGGAAAAATCACCACTATAATCTTTCTTCCTTTCCTGCTTTCTCTTTTCTCCCTTTTCTTTCTTTAGTTGATGTTCTGTTCCTCACACTCGTACCCTGCTCCACCAGCTGTGTGACGATGTTCCTTGTCTCTTGCTCCTGATTTTTCCACCAGCGGTAGAAGAACGCCGTCTCCACATAGATGAACCTGCGCGCTGGATCCTTCTGCAGCTCCGACACCACAGAGTCCAGGATGTACTGAACCCCGGCGTGCTGGATATCATTACGGCCTACATACACACACAGACACGCCATACACAGATGCGCACACACACACCACAGACATACACCATAGACACACACACACCTTATTCTGTGTACAACTCAAATGTCTGTCTTATTTGATAGTTATTTCAGCAATTTTTATATATTTTTATTCTAATCCTCAGGTGTGGACGCAGGCGTGGTGTGGACGCAGCAGAGGTGGACGAAATACACAACTTCCTTACTTGAGTGAAAGTACAAATACTACTGGTCAAACATTACTCCATTACAAGTAAAAGTTGTAAAGACAGATTTTTACTTAAGTAAAAGTACAGAAGTTCTTGTTTTTAAAAGTACTTAAGTATCAAAAGTAAATGTCAACACATTGTTTTATTATTGTTGCATTGTTGTATGCAATACTTACAGTACCTTTTGTAGCAACCTAGCAACCTTATTTCTTGAAATTGTGATTATGGCTTACAGATAAGGAAAACCCAAAATTCTGTGTCTCAGAAAATTAGAATATTACATAAGATCAATAAAAAAGGATATTTCAAAGAGAACTGTCAGACTTCTGAAAAGTATGTTCGTTTCTATGCACTCAATACTTGGTTGGGCCTTTTGCATGAATTACTGCATCAATGCGGCGTGGCATGGAGGCACTCAGCCTGTGGCACTGCTCAGGTGTAATGGAAGCCCAGGTTACTTTGATAGCAGCCTTCAGGTCATCTGCATTGTTGGGTCTGGTGTCTCTCATCTTCCTCTTGACAATACCCCATAGATTCTCTATGGGGTTCAGGTCAGGCGAGTTTGCTGGCCAATCAAGCACAGTAACACCACGGTCATTGAACCTGCTTATGGTACCTTTAGCAGTGTGGGCAGGTGCCAAGTCCTGCTGGAAAATGAAATCAGCATTTCCATAAAGCTTGTCAACAGAAGGAAGCATGAAGTGCTCTAAAATTTCCGGGTAGATGGCTGCGTTGACTGTGGACTTCAGAAAACACATTGGACCAACACCAGCAGATGACATGGCAACCCAAATCACCACTGACTGTGGACACTTCACACTGGACTTCAAGCAACATGGATTCTGTGCCTCTCCACTCTTCCTCCAGACTCTGGGACCTTGATTTCCAAATGAAATGCAAAACTTACTTTCATCTGAAAAGAGGACTTTGGACCACTGAGCAACAGTCCAGCTCTTTTTCTCCACAGCCCAGGTAAGATGCTTCTGACGTTGTCTCTGGTTCAGGAGTGGCTTGACATGAGGAATGTGACATTTGTAGGCCATGTCTAGGATTCGTTTGTGAGTAGTGGCTCTTGATGTGCTGACTCCAGCCTCAGTCCACTTCTTGTGAAGCTCCCCCAAATTCTTGAATGGATTTTGCCTGACAGTCCTCTCAAGGCTGCGGTTATCCCTTTTGCTGGTGCACCTTCTCCTACCACACTTTTTCCTTCCACTCAACTTTCTATGAATATGCTTGGATACAGCACTCTGTGAACAACCAGCTTCTTTAGTAATGACCTTTTGTGGCTTCCCCTCCTTGTGGAGGGTGTTATTGACTGTCTTCTGGATAACTGTCAAGTCAGCAGTCTTCCCCATGATTGTGTAGCCTACTGACCCAGACTGAGAGACCATTTAAAAGCTCAGGAAACCTTTGCAGGTGTTTTGAGGTAATTAGCTAATTAGGGTGTGACACCATGACTTTCCAATATTGAACTTTTTCACAATATTCTAATTCTCTGAGACACAGAATTTTGGGTTTTCCTTATCTGTAAGCCATAATCATCACAATTTCAAGAAATAAAGGCTTGAAATATTTCACTCTATGTGTAATGAATCTATATAATATATGGGTTTAACTTTCTGAACTGAGTGACAAAAAATATTGACCTTTTTCCTTATATTCTAAATTTTGAGTTGTACCTGTACACATCTATGTGTATCCACTCATGAACATTTCAATCTAATGGTCTGTAAATGAAGACTGGTCAGAAAAAAAAATCTAAACTGCTTTAAAACCCAGCTACACAACTGTAGCTGTCCAACCACCCAACAGCAACACTGCTTTAACAGAGTTATATATATTTCCACAATTCATTTACATCGTTTTAATATGCATTTACACCATTGTGTATATGGTGTATTATATGGTATATGGTATATTATATGCATTGTGGGCAATATTACCCGTTAGAGTGTGCATTGTTCTGCACTTTGAATTTCTACTGGAAGTAGTAGAGCATCCAGGAATTTTTGGAATACTCTTTTCAGTATACTGCGATTTGGGGCATACTAATTCTATTTTTGAATACTATTTAGGACACATCGTATGAGAATTTGGACACAGCATACGTTTTTGTGTGTTAACTAACATCATTACCAATGTGTTGGTGGTGTATAATATACAAAGCATATCTTCGTCCATTTTGTCAGAAATTGATCAATTGAGTTCAAAAAAGTGATGGAAAACCACTGAACTTTACAACACGTGACGCTACAAGAGTGAAAAAAAATCCTATGATTAATGTAACTACTTTCTACTCAATGACCTTGACAGAAATGTAGTGGAGTAAAAGTAGAGTATTTGTCTTTCAAATGTAGTGAAGTTAAAGTAAAAAGTATCCAGAAAAAATAATACTCAAGTAAAGTACAGATACTCAAAAAGTGTACTTAAGTACAGTACTCAAGTAAATGTACTTCTTTACTGTCCACCTCTGGGACGCAGGCGTGGTGTGGATGCAGGTGTGGTGTGGACACAGGCGTTACTATGTGTTGAAGGTGAAGCAGAAACAGAAACCGTAGTGAGAGTGTGAAAGATGATGGAGCTGTAGAGTTCAGAATGAACACACGTGATGCTCCACCATGTGATGTTAATGAGGTGATAAAATGGGGATTAGTGCAGAACACAGTGTGTATATCACTTCTGTGTGTGTGTGTGTGTGTGTGTGTGTGTGTGTGTGACCTCCATAGTAGTACTGATCCACAGTCTTTAACCAGCCCACGTCATCATGTGTGTGAGGAACCAAGTGTACATTCAGCATGGATGGCTTCGTCGCTGGACATGACTAAACACACACACACACACACACACACACACACAATAAAACACTGTGTAGGACTGAAGTTGAACATTTGACTAGAATTAAAACTCTACTGGACATGACAGCAGCTTTAAAAGTCTGTTCTGTTTACTTCCTGTTCTTGTTGTGGGACAGTGGCTCGGGGTACTTCCTGTTCTCACTAATACACAGCTATAAACACGAACATCTGTCTGTCCATGCACTGAGAAATAAACACAGACTCCAGCTCACAGAACATCATCATCATCATCATCATCATCATCATCATCATCATCATCATCACAGCCCTGACCCGAGGTGTATCAGTAAGATCTGTGCAGGAAACAGCACGAGAGAACGCGGATATATCTGTATTTATAATCCAGATGTTCTAAACATCAGGCTATATTTTCATTCACGTACAGACTGCTCCTCTTCCTCACAGAGACCATGCAGGGTTTAAAGACAGATAAAGAAAAGTGACAGAGACATCACACAGAACCCGAGACACAACTTTCTCAAACACTGTGTGTGTGTGTGTGTGTGTGTGTTCACACACCTTGTACCTGCACCCCGGTTCTCTCAGGCTGGGGAAACACCACATATTTTGTGTGTGTGTGTGTGTGTGTGTGTGTGTGTGTGATATTTGGTGTGTGTGATATTTGGTGTGTGTGATGTTTGGTGTGTGTGATGTTTGGTGTGTGTGATGTTTGGTGTGTGTGTGTGTGTGTGTGTGTGTGTGTGTGTGTGTGTGTGTGTGCGTGTGCGTGTGCGTGTGTACCTTATACCCGCACCCCGGTTCTCTCAGGCTGGGGAAACACCACACACCCGCCGCCGGACCCAGGAGCAGAAACACAGCCAGAGAGACAGAGCCGCGCGCCGCCATGATGAACAACAACACGGTCACATGACCCCCGGTTTATAGCGTGGCGCGTGGCCGGGAACCGAATGCGGAAGTAATGACGACGCGTCACCTGATGAATATGCAAACGACAGAGGCGTTGCCAAATTGAGAGGGGCGTGGCCAGCTATTGAGCGAGGAGGACGTCACGAGTAAATTTCCATTATTAATAAAAATAAAAAATACATTATTAATAATAAATGTAGTAGATTTTATCCCTACATCATACACACACCACATATAAACACAGATCAAGTGTAATAGATATTTTTGTTTATTAATGTATTAATATTCACACACTACATATAAATAATAATTATATATTTTATTTATGTATTTATTTATAAATTTTATAATATTGATAACAATGTATAATAATGTATATGACCTCTGAAGGACAGAGTGGACACACTGTATATTCAATTACAGTTACATTCACTTCCATGGGGGGTGGGGGGTGGCATGTGTGGGTGTAGGTGTGTGTGTAATATTGAGTGTGTGTCTGTGTGATGTTTGGTGTGTGTGATATTGAGTGTGTGTGTGTGATGTTTGGTGTGTTTGATATTGAGTGTGTGTGATATTTAGTGTGTGTGTGATGTTTGGTGTGTGTGATATTTAGTGTGTGTCTGTGTGATGTTTGGTGTGTGTGATATTGAGTGTGTGTGTGTGATGTTTGGTGTGTGTGATATTGAGTGTGTGTGTGTGATGTTTGGTGTGTGTGATATTTAGTGTGTGTGTTTGTGATGTTTGGTGTGTTTGATATTGAGTGTGTGTGATATTTAGTGTGTGTGTGATGTTTGGTGTGTGTGATATTTAGTGTGTGTGTTTGTGATGTTTGGTGTGTTTGATATTGAGTGTGTGTGATATTTAGTGTGTGTGTGATGTTTGGTGTGTGTGATATTTAGTGTGTGTGTTTGTGATGTTTGGTGTGTTTGATATTGAGTGTGTGTGATATTTAGTGTGTGTGTGATGTTTGGTGTGTGTGATATTGAGTGTGTGTGTGTGATGTTTGGTGTGTGTGATATTGAGTGTGTGTGTGTGATGTTTGGTGTGTGTGATATTGAGTGTGTGTGTGTGTGATGTTTGGTGTGTGTGATATTGAGTGTGTGTGTGATGTTTGGTGTGTGTCATATTGAGTGTGTGTGTGTGTGATGTTTGGTGTGTGTGATATTTAGTGTGTGTGTGTGTGTGATGTTTGGTGTGTGTGATATTTAGTGTTTGTGTGTGTGATGTTTGGTGTGTGTGATATTGAGTGTGTGTGTGTGATGTTTGGTGTGTGTGTGTGTGTGATGTTTGGTGTGTGTGATATTTAGTGTGTGTGTGTGTGATGTTTGGTGTGTGTGATATTGAGTGTGTGTGTGTGATGTTTGGTGTGTGTGATGTTTATGGTTTGTCTGTTGTGTGTGATATTTAGTGTGTGTGTGTGTGTGATGTTTGGTGTGTGTGATATTGAGTGTGTGTGTGTGTGATGTTTGGTGTGTGTGATATTGAGTGTGTGTGTGTGATGTTTGGTGTGTTTGATATTGAGTGTGTGTGATATTTAGTGTGTGTGTGATGTTTGGTGTGTGTGATATTTAGTGTGTGTCTGTGTGATGTTTGGTGTGTGTGATATTGAGTGTGTGTGTGTGATGTTTGGTGTGTTTGATATTGAGTGTGTGTGATATTTAGTGTGTGTGTGATGTTTGGTGTGTGTGATATTTAGTGTGTGTCTGTGTGATGTTTGGTGTGTGTGATATTGAGTGTGTGTGTGTGATGTTTGGTGTGTGTGATATTTAGTGTGTGTGTTTGTGATGTTTGGTGTGTTTGATATTGAGTGTGTGTGATATTTAGTGTGTGTGTGATGTTTGGTGTGTGTGATATTTAGTGTGTGTGTTTGTGATGTTTGGTGTGTTTGATATTGAGTGTGTGTGATATTTAGTGTGTGTGTGATGTTTGGTGTGTGTGATATTTAGTGTGTGTGTTTGTGATGTTTGGTGTGTTTGATATTGAGTGTGTGTGATATTTAGTGTGTGTGTGATGTTTGGTGTGTGTGATATTGAGTGTGTGTCTGTGTGATGTTTGGTGTGTGTGATATTGAGTGTGTGTGTGTGATGTTTGGTGTGTGTGATATTGAGTGTGTGTGTGTGTGATGTTTGGTGTGTGTGATATTGAGTGTGTGTGTGATGTTTGGTGTGTGTCATATTGAGTGTGTGTGTGTGTGATGTTTGGTGTGTGTGATATTTAGTGTGTGTGTGTGTGTGATGTTTGGTGTGTGTGATATTTAGTGTTTGTGTGTGTGATGTTTGGTGTGTGTGATATTGAGTGTGTGTGTGTGATGTTTGGTGTGTGTGTGTGTGTGATGTTTGGTGTGTGTGATATTTAGTGTGTGTGTGTGTGATGTTTGGTGTGTGTGATATTGAGTGTGTGTGTGTGATGTTTGGTGTGTGTGATGTTTATGGTTTGTCTGTTGTGTGTGATATTTAGTGTGTGTGTGTGTGTGATGTTTGGTGTGTGTGATATTGAGTGTGTGTGTGTGTGATGTTTGGTGTGTGTGATATTGAGTGTGTGTGTGTGATGTTTGGTGTGTGTGATATTGAGTGTGTGTGTGTGTGATGTTTGGTGTGTGTGATATTGAGTGTGTGTGTGATGTTTGGTGTGTGTCATATTGAGTGTGTGTGTGTGATGTTTGGTGTGTGTGATATTTAGTGTGTGTGTGTGTGTGATGTTTGGTGTGTGTGATATTTAGTGTTTGTGTGTGTGATGTTTGGTGTGTGTGATTGAGTGTGTGTGTGATGTTTGGTGTGTGTGTGTGTGTGATGTTTGGTGTGTGTGATATTTAGTGTGTGTGTGTGTGATGTTTGGTGTGTGTGATATTGAGTGTGTGTGTGTGATGTTTGGTGTGTGTGATGTTTATGGTTTGTCTGTTGTGTGTGATATTTAGTGTGTGTGTGTGTGTGATGTTTGGTGTGTGTGATATTGAGTGTGTGTGTGTGTGTGATGTTTGGTGTGTGTGATATTGAGTGTGTGTGTGTGATGTTTGGTGTGTGTGATGTTTATGGTTTGTCGGTTGTGTGTGATATTTAGTGTGTGTGTGTGATGTTTGGTATGTGTCTCATATTTGTTGTGTATGTGTGATGTGCATGTGTTTCTATGGTGTGTGTGTGTTTTTGGTGTGTGGGGGGGGGGGCTGGTGTATGTGTGGGTGTGTGTGTGTGCGTGTGTGATATTTGTTAGATGGATGTGGTGGTCAGATACTGTTCCAAAATAGTAAATACACAATGAGTGGTGATGCACACAACTTTAATCAACCAGAATGAGGCATGTGATGAAATCACACTGATTACATCATCATCATCATTCTTCTTCTTCTTCTTCTTCTTCTTCTTCTTCTTATTATTATTATTATGATGATGATGATGACAATTACACAATCACACTGTAGTTTTATTCTTTTGATCCAAACATGAACAGGTCACTTTAATGACCACAAAGTGACCAGTAAAGTGTGTGTGTTATGTGTGTAGGTCAGTGATGTTCCACACAAAGTCCAGTGGCAGGTCTTTCATCCGTTCCTGATAAACACGGTCGAAGTGTTCACTCTGCGCCACTGTCATAGAGTTCTTCCAGTCTCCTACTGTACCTGTACACACACACACACCAAACATCACACACACACACCAAACATCACACACACACACCAAACATCACACACACACACACACACACCAAACATCACACACACACACCAAACATCACACACACACACCAAACATCACACACACACACACACACACACACAGGTTCAGGACTGCCGATCAACACACTGCACAGGAGGTACAGGGATTAAAAACTCCCCTAAATCCATTTCAAGTAAATGTTTAGATGTACAGCATTAGTGAGAGCTGTGTGTGTGTGTGTGTGTGTGTGATGTTTGGTGTGTGTGTGTGTGTGTTTCAGGACCTGAGAGGTGTGTGTAGTGTTTCATGAGAGGTGTGTGTGTGGGTGTGTGTGTGTTACCCTTGCGGAGGAAGGCTCCTTTCTTTGAGTCTACCATTTCATCAGGTAAAAACTGGTAGTTAGCTCTGGGATCTTTCTTCATGAAGTTGAAGCTGGATTTCTTCACCACGCTGTCGATGACATCATCAGACAAATTCTTCCCCAAAAAGTCACAGATCTTCACCACCACACCTCTCAGGTCCTGAAACACACACACACACACACACACACACACACAAACACCTCTCATGAAACACTACACACACCTCTCATGAAACACTACACACACACACACAAACCTCTCAGGTTCTTAAACACTACACACACAAACACACACACACACACACACACACACCTCTCAGGTCCTTAAACACACACACACAAACACACACAAACACACACATACACACACACCTCAAGTCCTTAAAAACACTATACACACCTCTCAGCTCCTTAAACACCACACATATCTCTCGGTTCCTTAAACACACACACCTCTTGGGTCATTAA
The DNA here is from genome assembly GCF_019097595.1 of Hemibagrus wyckioides. Classification (NCBI taxonomy): domain Eukaryota; kingdom Metazoa; phylum Chordata; class Actinopteri; order Siluriformes; family Bagridae; genus Hemibagrus; species Hemibagrus wyckioides. The sequence continues at coordinate 17,316,260 of NC_080736.1, read as the reverse complement.
AAACACTACACACACCTCTCAGTGTCCTTAAAAACACTACACACACCTCTCAGTGTCCTTAAAAACACTATACACACCTCTCAGTGTCCTTAAAAACACTACACACACCTCTCAGGTCCTTAAAAACATTACACACACCTCTCAGGTCCTTAGAAACACTACACACACCTCTCAGGTCCTTAAAAACACTACACACACCTCTCAGGTCCTTAAAAACACCACACACACCTCTCAGGTCCTTAAAAACACTACACACACCTCTCAGGTCCTTAAAAACACTACACACACCTCTCGGGTCCTTAGAAACACTACACACACCTCTCAGGTCCTTAGAAACACTACACACACCTCTCGGGTCCTTAGAAACACTACACACGCACCTCTCAGGTCCTTAGAAACACTACACACGCACCTCTCAGGTCCTTAAAAACACTACACACACCTCTCGGGTCCTTAAAAACACTACACACACCTCTCGGGTTCTTAAAAACACCACACACACTTTTACACTCCCAGCAACATCGAGTCATTTCTTTAACAGCTTTACAGAACTGTTATGAGGCTGTAGGTGATGGTGTGTGTCATGTCTCACCCTGATCATCTCCTCATAGCTCAGGAACAGGATGTTGTATTTGTCCTTGTTGGTGTACCAGCTTCTGATGTGATCAAACCAGCAGCCACCGACCACTACACACACACACACACACACAACTTCACATTTCCAGCATGTTGTAGAGAACAACTTTTTACCTCATTTTATACAACTGAGCAGTTGAGGGTTAAGGGCCTTGTCCAGGGGCCCAGCAGGGGCAATATGGTGGACCTGAGATTCAAACTCACAACCTTCTGTTCGTCAGTCCATCACCTGAACCACTAAACTACCACATCCCCACTATACACAACAGTAAACACATGATTACACACAGGTTCAGGAGGTCATTACTCAGGGACAGTGAGGATCTGAGGAGGAAGACTTTCTGAATGAAGTTCAGGTGTGTGTGTAAGTGTAGCAGATGAGTGTTGGGTCAGATTATCTTTCACACAGTGGACATGTTTCTTACCTACAGCCATGTGATGAAGCCTGAAGATACAATGTCAAGGTCATGAAGTGCTAATGTGTGTGTGTGTGTGTGTGTGTGTGTGTGTACTGACTCCGCCCACTGAAGAATTTCTCCATCGCCTCGTTGTACGTCTCTGAGCTCTCTAAAATCTTCATGTACTGAGTGAAGTGGAAGTAGGACACCATGATGTCTTTGGGGTTCCTGCTCACGTAAATGATCTGCAATCAAATAAAACTCTTAATAAAAGATTAAATCTGTACAGAAGGACCGTTAGAGATGGACATTACTGTTAATCTCAGCACTGGGGGCTGGACATGTGGATCATGATAGATGATAAAGATAGTAATGATGAGTATGTGTGTGTGTGTGTGTGTGTGTGTTTCCTACCTTTCCTTTGCCCTGTAGGCCTTGGGGCACCAGGTCCTCGGGGAGGTGGGAGCAGAAGAGGCGGGGGGAAGGGCGAGCAGTGTAGTCGTCACTTTTCTGAGGAAACTCCAGCCAGGGCATGCGGTCGTATGAACTCTGCTCCACATCCTCGGGAAACTCGTCCTCATACAGCAGCGTGATGATGCGCTGAGTCCAAACCGTACCTGAGAGAGATTTATGGGTGGAGCTACACATCTGTACTGTCACAAATATCACCTCTGACATGCAAATGATTAAAGGATGAACACATGGGACACAGAGATGCTGCGATGCTTGTGAGAGTTATATAACGCTGTATGCTAATGGGCTAGTTAAGCTAGGTCATGCTAGCTACATTAGTAGAAGTGCATGGGGGTGTTTCCTAATTTGCATATTGATGTAAATTTAAAGCTGAAAGTAATGATGAGTGTAAAGGCATGGTTATGTCGTCTGTGTCCATGGGGATGGGGTTAGTCAAGTAGTCTTTATTTGTCATGTATACATTACTGCACAATGAAATTCTTTCTTCACATATCTTTATGGGTTGGGGTCAGAGCACAGGGTCAGTCGTGCTGCAGTGCCCCTGGAGCAAAGAGGGTGAACCCAGATCTTCCATTCAACAACCCAGAGCCTTAATTACTTGAGCTACCACTGCCCCAATAAAGGGCTTTCAAATATCCCAGCTTATTATCAAGCTGGGGTCAGATAGCTTGCCTGTCTGGAGGCTTGAACCCTGACCATCTGATCACTGACCCAGCACCTTGACCACTGAGCCACCACATCCATACGGTGACACATCAGCTACAATTATTCCTGATTTACACAAAAAGCAGCGCACTGCACCAAATCCTCTCACACTCTCATCTGTGATGTGCTGATGTGTGGGCGAGGCTGGAAATGCGTCGAATGATGCGCCGCTTCCTTTCTCCACTCCGTTTCCACAGGGAAGCACTGGAATATCTGATGGCGTAGGGATACCAGGCAGTGTAATCTGACTGGAACTACTTTTCAGTGTGTGACTGCAGTGTGTGAAAGCCACTGAAGCTTTAGCTAAAGAAGAGCTCTGGGAAAACCTGAGCTCTGGGATCCCTCCTCACTTATCAATCTTTTAGTACAGTGCTGTGTAAATAAAACTTCTTTCATGCTTTATAAATGAAAATTAACCACAAATTACTGACCATGTTCACGGAGCTCCAGTCTCTGACCACTGACCACTGGTGAGTGATTTATGATTACATCTGTCTGTGTCCAGTGTGTTAAATAAGGCCTGGTGATCACATGGGGCTTTACAGTTTAATATAAGAATAAAGACTAACATTTAATCTTATACTAAACACACACACACACACACACACACACACACACACGTTACAGATAAAGTGGAGAGAATGAAGAGACTATAACCTTTATGATGTGTGTGTATGAAGGTTATTTCAGTTCATGAGCGGGAGTTCATTCAGTGATTATAAAGCAGATAGTAAACAGGACAGGGGTCATTACCACCTTCAGTCCACTTACTGCTAGTAACACCAACATTAGAGCGGTCAGTTATTACACAGTACACATTTCTCTTCATAGATAAAAACTTTTATACCCACTATACAGTGTGTGTGTGTGTGTGTGTGTGTGTGTCTCACCAGATTTAGGAAACGTAATGACGTACACATCATCGTCTCTGATCTGGAAGGTCCTCAGACTGTCCATGTGCTGCGGCGTGAGACTGTCCTTGTTGGAGTGAGGAAAGACGAACCCTCTGTAGGACAGGAGTTTGTCTCCGATCTTCTGGACCTCATGCTGAGCCATGCTGTAGAGCAGTCTACTCAATCTCACACACACACACACACTCACACACACCTTTTATACAAGCACAAGGTTCAAATTCCGCAGATAGGAGAGCTGTTGGGTGGGGAAAGTGGGCGGAGTCATTGTTAATCATTTTAAGAGGATTTCATCTCAGCAGTGTTAAACTGGTATCTGAACTGCATCTATACCATCAGATGCTTTTTTGTTTTTATTTATTTATTTATTTATTTATTTATTTATTTATTTATTTATTTATTTATTTATTTAATCTTTATATCATATTTATCAGAGAGAGAAACACACTTCGGCTCTATAAAACAACCAGTTATATCAAGTATTTAAAGTTTATTTACAGTGGATTAATCAGGATTAGAGTGTTTGTGTGTGATCTTTCATCTGTTCCTGATAAACAAGGTCAAAGTGTTCACTCTGTGCCACTGTCAGAGAGTTCTCCTACTGTACACACACACACACACACACACACACACACACACACACACACACACACACAATAAAACACTGTGTAGGACTGAAGTTGAACATTTGACTAGAATTAAAACTCTACTGGACATGACAGCAGCTTTAAAAGTCTGTTCTGTTTACTTCCTGTTCTTGTTGTGGGACAGTGGCTCGGGGTACTTCCTGTTCTCACTAATACACAGCTATAAACACGAACATCTGTCTGTCCATGCACTGAGAAATAAACACAGACTCCAGCTCACAGAACATCATCATCATCATCATCATCATCATCACAGCCCTGACCCGAGGTGTATCAGTAAGATCTGTGCAGGAAACAGCACGAGAGAACGCGGATATATCTGTATTTATAATCCAGATGTTCTAAACATCAGGCTATATTTTCATTCACGTACAGACTGCTCCTCTTCCTCACAGAGACCATGCAGGGTTTAAAGACAGATAAAGAAAAGTGACAGAGACATCACACAGAACCCGAGACACAACTTTCTCAAACACTGTGTGTGTGTGTGTGTGTGTGTGTGTGTGTGTGTTCACACACCTTGTACCTGCACCCCGGTTCTCTCAGGCTGGGGAAACACCACATATTTTGTGTGTGTGTGTGTGATGTTTGGTGTGTGTGTGTGTGTGATGTTTGGTGTGTGTGTGTGTGTGTGTGATGTTTGGTGTGTGTGTGATATTTGGTGTGTGTGATATTTGGTGTGTGTGATGTTTGGTGTGTGTGTGTGTGTGTGATATTTGGTGTGTGTGATGTTTGGTGTGTGATGTTTGGTGTGTGTGTGTGTGATGTTTGGTGTGTGTGTGTGTGTGTGTGTGTGATGTTTGGTGTGTGTGATATTTGGTATGTGTGTGTGTGTGTGTGTGATATTTGGTGTGTGTGATGTTTGGTGTGTGTGTGTGTGTGTGTGTGATGTTTGATGTGTGTGTGTGTGATGTTTGGTGTGTGTGATATTTGGTGTGTGTGTGTGTGTGTGATATTTGGTGTGTGTGTGTGTGTGTGATATTTGGTGTGTGTGATGTTTGGTGTGTGTGTGTGTGTGATGTTTGGTGTGTGTGTGTGTGTGTGATGTTTGGTGTGTGTGATATTTGGTGTGTGTGTGTGTGTGATATTTGGTGTGTGTGTGATGTTTGGTGTGTGTGTGTGTGTGATGTTTGGTGTGTGTGATATTTGGTGTGTGTGTGTGTGTGTGTGATGTTTGGTGTGTGTGTGTGTGTGATGTTTGGTGTGTGTGATATTTGGTGTGTGTGTGTGTGTGTGATATTTGGTGTGTGTGTGTGTGTGTGATATTTGGTGTGTGTGATGTTTGGTGTGTGTGTGTGTGTGATGTTTGTTGTGTGTGATATTTGGTGTGTGTGTGTGTGTGTGATGTTTGGTGTGTGTGTGATGTTTGGTGTGTGTGTGATGTTTGGTATGTGATGTTTGGTGTGTGATGTTTGGTGTGTGTGTGATGTTTGGTGTGTGATGTTTGGTGTGTGATGTTTGGTGTGTGTGATGTTTGGTGTGTGTGTGTGTGTGTGTGTGATGTTTGGTGTGTGTGTGATATTTGGTGTGTGTGATATTTGGTGTGTGTGATGTTTGGTGTGTGTGTGTGTGTGTGTGATGTTTGGTGTGTGTGATATTTGGTGTGTGTGATGTTTGGTGTGTGTGTGTGTGTGTGTGTGTGATATTTGGTGTGTGTGTGTGTGTGTGTGTGATATTTGGTGTGTGTGATGTTTGGTGTGTGTGTGTGTGTGATGTTTGTTGTGTGTGATATTTGGTGTGTGTGTGTGTGTGTGATGTTTGGTGTGTGTGTGATGTTTGGTGTGTGATGTTTGGTGTGTGTGTGATGTTTGGTGTGTGTGTGATATTTGGTGTGTGTGATATTTGGTGTGTGTGATGTTTGGTGTGTGTGTGTGTGTGTGTGTGATATTTGGTGTGTGTGATATTTGGTGTGTGTGATGTTTGGTGTGTGTGTGATGTTTGGTGTGTGTGTGATATTTGGTGTGTGTGTGATGTTTGGTGTGTGTGTGTGTGATGTTTGGTGTGTGTGATATTTGGTGTGTGTGTGTGTGTGTGTGATGTTTGGTGTGTGTGTGTGTGTGATGTTTGGTGTGTGTGATATTTGGTGTGTGTGTGTGTGATATTTGGTGTGTGTGTGTGTGTGATGTTTGGTGTGTGTGTGATATTTGGTGTGTGTGATATTTGGTGTGTGTGATGTTTGGTGTGTGTGTGTGTGTGATATTTGGTGTGTGTGTGATGTTTGGTGTGTGTGTGTGTGTGATGTTTGGTGTGTGTGATATTTGGTGTGTGTGTGTGTGTGTGATGTTTGGTGTGTGTGTGTGTGATATTTGGTGTGTGTGATATTTGGTGTGTGTGATGTTTGGTGTGTGTGTGTGTGTGTGATATTTGGTGTGTGTGTGATGTTTGGTGTGTGTGTGTGTGTGATGTTTGGTGTGTGTGATATTTGGTGTGTGTGTGTGTGTGATATTTGGTGTGTGTGTGATGTTTGGTGTGTGTGTGTGTGTGATGTTTGGTGTGTGTGATATTTGGTGTGTGTGTGTGTGTGTGTGTGATGTTTGGTGTGTGTGTGTGTGTGATGTTTGTTGTGTGTGATATTTGGTGTGTGTGTGATATTTGGTGTGTGTGATGTTTGGTGTGTGTGTGTGTGTGATGTTTGTTGTGTGTGATATTTGGTGTGTGTGTGTGATGTTTGGTGTGTGTGTGATGTTTGGTGTGTGATGTTTGGTGTGTGATGTTTGGTGTGTGTGTGATGTTTGGTGTGTGTGTGATGTTTGGTGTGTGATGTTTGGTGTGTGTGATATTTGGTGTGTGTGATGTTTGGTGTGTGTGTGTGTGTGATGTTTGGTGTGTGTGTGATATTTGGTGTGTGTGATATTTGGTGTGTGTGATGTTTGGTGTGTGTGTGTGTGTGTGATGTTTGGTGTGTGTGATATTTGGTGTGTGTGATGTTTGGTGTGTGTGTGTGATATTTGTTGTGTGTGAAATTTGGTGTGTGTGATGTTTGGTGTGTGATGTTTGGTGTGTGTGTGTGATGTTTGGTGTGTGTGTGTGTGTGTGTGTGTGATGTTTGGTGTGTGTGATATTTGGTATGTGTGTGTGTGTGATATTTGGTGTGTGTGATGTTTGGTGTGTGTGTGTGTGTGTGATGTTTGGTGTGTGTGTGTGTGATGTTTGGTGTGTGTGATATTTGGTGTGTGTGTGTGTGTGTGTGTGATGTTTGATGTGTGTGTGTGTGATGTTTGGTGTGTGTGATATTTGGTGTGTGTGTGTGTGTGATGTTTGGTGTGTGTGTGTGTGTGTGTGATGTTTGGTGTGTGTGATATTTGGTGTGTGTGTGTGATATTTGGTGTGTGTGTGATGTTTGGTGTGTGTGTGTGTGTGATGTTTGGTGTGTGTGATATTTGGTGTGTGTGTGTGTGATGTTTGTTGTGTGTGTGTGTGTGATGTTTGGTGTGTGTGATATTTGGTGTGTGTGTGTGTGTGTGTGTGATATTTGGTGTGTGTGTGTGATATTTGGTGTGTGTGATGTTTGGTGTGTGTGTGTGTGTGATGTTTGTTGTGTGTGATATTTGGTGTGTGTGTGTGATGTTTGGTGTGTGTGTGATGTTTGGTGTGTGATGTTTGGTGTGTGTGTGATGTTTGGTGTGTGATGTTTGGTGTGTGATGTTTGGTGTGTGTGATATTTGGTGTGTGTGATGTTTGGTGTGTGTGTGTGTGTGATGTTTGGTGTGTGTGTGTGTGTGTGATGTTTGGTGCGTGTGATATTTGGTGTGTGTGATGTTTGGTGTGTGTGTGTGTGTGTGATGTTTGGTGTGTGTGTGATGTTTGGTGTGTGTGATATTTGGTGTGTGTGATGTTTGGTGTGTGTGTGATGTTTGGTGTGTGTGTGATATTTGGTGTGTGTGATATTTGGTGTGTGTGATGTTTGGTGTGTGTGTGTGTGTGTGTGATATTTGGTGTGTGTGATGTTTGGTGTGTGATGTTTGGTGTGTGTGTGTGTGATGTTTGGTGTGTGTGATATTTGGTATGTGTGTGTGTGTGTGTGATATTTGGTGTGTGTGATGTTTGGTGTGTGTGTGTGTGTGTGATGTTTGGTGTGTGTGATATTTGGTGTGTGTGTGTGATGTTTGGTGTGTGTGTGTGTGTGTGATGTTTGGTGTGTGTGATATTTGGTGTGTGTGTGTGATATTTGGTGTGTGTGTGATGTTTGGTGTGTGTGTGTGTGTGATGTTTGGTGTGTGTGATATTTGGTGTGTGTGTGTGTGTGATGTTTGGTGTGTGTGTGTGTGTGATGTTTGGTGTGTGTGATATTTGGTGTGTGTGTGTGTGTGTGTGATATTTGGTGTGTGTGTGTGTGTGTGATATTTGGTGTGTGTGATGTTTGGTGTGTGTGTGTGTGTGATGTTTGTTGTGTGTGATATTTGGTGTGTGTGTGTGTGTGATGTTTGGTGTGTGTGTGATGTTTGGTGTGTGATGTTTGGTGTGTGTGTGATGTTTGGTGTGTGATGTTTGGTGTGTGTGTGTGTGTGTGATGTTTGGTGTGTGTGTGTGTGTGTGTGATATTTGGTGTGTGTGTGTGTGTGTGTGATATTTGGTGTGTGTGTGTGTGTGTGATATTTGGTGTGTGTGATGTTTGGTGTGTGTGTGATGTTTGGTGTGTGATGTTTGGTGTGTGTGTGATGTTTGGTGTGTGATGTTTGGTGTGTGTGTGTGTGTGTGATGTTTGGTGTGTGTGTGTGTGATATTTGGTGTGTGTGATGTTTGGTGTGTGTGTGTGTGTGATGTTTGTTGTGTGTGATATTTGGTGTGTGTGTGTGTGTGTGTGATGTTTGGTGTGTGTGTGATGTTTGGTGTGTGATGTTTGGTGTGTGTGTGATGTTTGGTGTGTGTGTGATGTTTGGTGTGTGATGTTTGGTGTGTGTGTGATGTTTGGTGTGTGATGTTTGGTGTGTGTGTGATGTTTGGTGTGTGATGTTTGGTGTGTGTGTGATGTTTGGTGTGTGATGTTTGGTGTGTGTGTGTGTGTGATGTTTGGTGTGTGTGTGTGTGTGTGATATTTGGTGTGTGTGATGTTTGGTGTGTTTGTGTGTGTGATGTTTGTTGTGTGTGATATTTGGTGTGTGTGTGATGTTTGGTGTGTGTGTGATTGGTGTGTGTGTGATGTTTGGTGTGTGATGTTTGGTGTGTGTGATGTTTGGTGTGTGTGTGTGTGTGATATTTGGTGTGTGTGATGTTTGGTGTGTGATGTTTGGTGTGTGTGTGTGTGTGATATTTGGTGTGTGTGATGTTTGGTGTGTGTGTGGGTGTGATATTTGGTGTGTGTGATGTTTGGTGTGTGTGTGTGTGTGTGATATTTGGTGTGTGTGTGATGTTTGGTGTGTGTGATATTTGGTGTGTGAGTGTGTGTGTGTGATGTTTGGTGTGTGTGTGTGTGTGATGTTTGGTGTGTGTGTGTGTGTGATGTTTGGTGTGTGTGTGTGTGTGATGTTTGGTGTGTGTGATATTTGGTGTGTGTGTGTGTGTGATGTTTGGTGTGTGTGTGTGTGTGATATTTGGTGTGTGTGTGTGTGTGTGATATTTGGTGTGTGTGTGTGTGATATTTGGTGTGTGTGTGTGTGTGTGTGATATTTGGTGTGTGTGTGTGTGTGATATTTGGTGTGTGTGTGTGTGTGATATTTGGTGTGTGTGTGTGTGTGTGTGTGATATTTGGTGTGTGTGTGTGTGTGTGTGTGATATTTGGTGTGTGTGATGTTTGGTGTGTGTGTGTGTGTGTGATGTTTGTTGTGTGTGATATTTGGTGTGTGTGTGTGTGTGTGTGATGTTTGGTGTGTGTGTGATGTTTGGTGTGTGATGTTTGGTGTGTGTGTGATGTTTGGTGTGTGATGTTTGGTGTGTGTGTGTGTGTGATGTTTGGTGTGTGTGTGTGTGTGATGTTTGTTGTGTGTGATATTTGGTGTGTGTGTGTGTGTGATGTTTGGTGTGTGTGTGATGTTTGGTGTGTGTGTGATGTTTGGTGTGTGTGTGATGTTTGGTGTGTGATGTTTGGTGTGTGTGTGATGTTTGGTGTGTGATGTTTGGTGTGTGTGTGATGTTTGGTGTGTGATGTTTGGTGTGTGTGTGTGTGTGTGTGTGATGTTTGGTGTGTGTGTGTGTGTGTGTGATATTTGGTGTGTGTGATGTTTGTTGTGTGTGATATTTGGTGTGTGTGTGATGTTTGGTGTGTGATGTTTGGTGTGTGTGTGTGTGTGTGTGTGATGTTTGGTGTGTGTGTGTGTGTGTGTGATATTTGGTGTGTGTGATGTTTGTGTGTGTGATGTTTGTTGTGTGTGATATTTGGTGTGTGTGTGTGTGTGATGTTTGGTGTGTGTGTGATGTTTGGTGTGTGATGTTTGGTGTGTGTGTGATGTTTGGTTTGTGTGTGATGTTTGGTGTGTGATGTTTGGTGTGTGTGTGATGTTTGGTGTGTGATGTTTGGTGTGTGTGTGATGTTTGGTGTGTGATGTTTGGTGTGTGTGTGATGTTTGGTGTGTGTGCGTGCATGTATGTGTATATGGTGTGTGTGTGTTCATGGTGTGTCTGTGGTGTGTGTGTGTGGGGGCTAGTGTATGTGTGGGTGTATGTGTGTGTGATATTTGTTAGATGGATGTGGTGGTCAGATACTTTTGGTCATCTAATGTATTTACAGCACAGTAATGGTTGTGTGGTTCAAAAACAGTAAATACACAATGAGTGAATGCAGATGGAGATGGTGATTTAATCAACCAGAATGAAGCATGTGATGAAAACACACTGACTACATCATTATCATCATCATTATCATCATCATCATCATCATTATCATCATCAATATCATCATCATCATCATCACCATTATCATCAACATTATCATCATCATCATCATCACCATTATCATCATCATTATCATCATCATCATTATAATTATTATTATTTTTATTATTATTTTGACAATTACACATTCACACTTTTGATCCAAACATGAACAGGTCATTTTAATGACCACAAAGTGACCAGTAAAGTGTGTGTGTGTGTGTGTGTGTCATGTGTGTAGGTCAGTGATGTTCCACACAAAGTCCAGTGGCAGGTCTTTCATCCATTCCTGATAAACACGGTCGAAGTGTTCACTCTGCGCCACTGTCATAGAGTTCTTCCAGTCTCCTACTGTACCTGTACACACACACACACACACCAAACATCACACACACACACACACACCAAACATCACACACACACACCAAACATCACACACACACACACACCAAACATCACACACACACACACACACACACAGGTTCAGGACTGCCGATCAACACACTGCACAGGAGGTACAGGGATTAAAAACTCCCCTAAATCCATTTCAAGTAAATGTTTAGATGTACAGCATTAGTGAGAGCTGTGTGTGTGTGTGTGTGTGTGATGTTTGGTGTGTGTGTGTGTGTGTTTCAGGACCTGAGAGGTGTGTGTAGTGTTTCATGAGAGGTGTGTGTGTGGGTGTGTGTGTGTTACCCTTGCGGAGGAAGGCTCCTTTCTTTGAGTCTACCATTTCATCAGGTAAAAACTGGTAGTTAGCTCTGGGATCTTTCTTCATGAAGTTGAAGCTGGATTTCTTCACCACGCTGTCGATGACATCATCAGACAAATTCTTCCCCAAAAAGTCACAGATCTTCACCACCACACCTCTCAGGTCCTGAAACACACACACACACACACACACACACACAAACACCTCTCATGAAACACTACACACACCTCTGAGGTCCTGAAACACACACACACACACACAAACACCTCTCATAAAACACTACACACAGACACCTCTCAGGTCCTTAAAAAAACACACACACCTCTCGGGTCCTTAAACACTACACACACCTCTCGGGTCCTTAAACACTATACACACACACACACACACCTCTCAGGTCCTTAAACACTATACACACACACACACACACATCTCAGGTCCTTAAAAAAACCACACACACCTCTCAGGTCCTTAAACACTACACACACACACACACACACCTCTCAGGTCCTTAAACACTACACACACACACACCTCTCAGGTCCTTAAACACTACACACACACACACACACACCTCTCAGGTCCTTAAACACTACACACACACACACACCTCTCAGGTCCTTAAACACTACACACACACACACCTCTCAGGTCCTTAAAAAAACCACACACACCTCTCAGGTCCTTAAACACTACACACACACACACACACACACATCTCAGGTCCTTAAAAAACCACACACACACCTCTCAGGTCCTTAAACACTACACACACACACACACACACACCTCTCAGGTCCTTAAACACTACACACACACACACACACACACCTCTCAGGTCCTTAAAAAACCACACACACACCTCTCAGGTCCTTAAACACTACACACACCTCTCGGGTCCTTAAACACTACACACACACACATACACACACCTCTCAGGTCCTTAAACACTACACACACACACACCTCTCAGGTCCTTAAAAAAACCACACACACCTCTCAGGTCCTTAAACACTACACACACACACACACACACACCTCTCAGGTCCTTAAACACTACACACACACACACACCTCTCAGGTCCTTAAACACTACACACACACACACCTCTCGGGTCCTTAAACACTACACACACACACACACCTCTCAGGTCCTTAAACACTACACACACCTCTCGGGTCCTTAAACACTACACACACCTCTCGGGTCCTTAAACACTACACACACACACACACACACCTCTCAGGTCCTTAAAATAACCACACACACCTCTCAGGTCCTTAAACACTACACACACACACACCTCTCAGGTCCTTAAACACTACACACACCTCTCGGGTCCTTAAACACTACACACACACACACCTCTCAGGTCCTTAAACACTACACACAAACACACACACACACCTCTCAGGTCCTTAAACACTACACACAAACACACACACACACCTCTCAGGTCCTTAAAAAAACCACACACACACACCTCTCAGGTCCTTAAACACTACACACACCTCTCAGGTCCTTAAACACTACACACACACACACAAACCTCTCAGGTCCTTAAACACTACACACACACCTCTCAGGTCCTTAAACACTACACACACACACACCTCTCAGGTCTTTAAACACTACACACACACACACCTCTCAGGTCCTTAAAAAACCACACACACACCTCTCAGGTCCTTAAACACTACACACACACCTCTCAGGTCCTTAAACACTACACACACACACCTCTCAGGTCCTTAAACACTACACACACACACACCTCTCAGGTCCTTAAAAAACCACACACACACCTCTCAGGTCCTTAAACACTACACACACACCTCTCAGGTCCTTAAACACTACACACACACACACCTCTCAGGTCCTTAAACACTACACACACACACACCTCTCAGGTCCTTAAAAAACCACACACACACCTCTCAGGTCCTTAAACACTACACACACACACACACCTCTCAGGTCCTTAAAAAACCACACACACACCTCTCAGGTCCTTAAACACTACACACACACACACCTCTCAGGTCCTTAAACACTACACACACCTCTCGGGTCCTTAAACACTACACACACACACACCTCTCAGGTCCTTAAACACTACACACAAACACACACACACACCTCTCAGGTCCTTAAACACTATACACACACACACACACATCTCAGGTCCTTAAAAAAACCACACACACACACCTCTCAGGTCCTTAAACACTACACACACCTCTCAGGTCCTTAAACACTACACACACCTCTCAGGTCCTTAAACACTACACACACCTCTCAGGTCCTTAAACACAGCACACACCTCTCAGGTCCTTAAACACACACACACAACACACACACACACAACACACACCTCTCAGGTCCTTAAACACCACACATACTTCTCAGGTCCTTAAACACCACACATACCTCTCAGGTCCTTAAAAACACTACACACACCTCTCAGTGTCCTTAAAAACACTATACACACCTCTCAGGTCCTTAAAAACACTACACACACCTCTCAGGTCCTGAAACACCACACATACTTCTCAGGTCCTTAAACACTACACATACCTCTCAGGTCCTTAAAAACACTACACACACCTCTCAGGTCCTGAAACCCTACACACACCTCTCAGATCCTTCAAAACACTACACACACACCTCTCAGGTCCTGAAACCCTACACACACCTCTCAGGTCCTGAAACCCTACACACACCTCTCAGGTCCTTCAAGACACTACACACACACTTCTCAGGTCCTGAAACTCTACACACACCTCTCAGGTCCTTAAACACACACAAACACACACACACATACACACGTCTCAGGTCCTGAAACACTACACACACCTCTCAGGTCCTTAAAAACACTACACACACCTCTCAGGTCCTTAAAAACACTACACACACCTCTCAGGTCCTTAAAAACACCACACACACTTTTACACTCCCAGCAACATCGAGTCATTTCTTTAACAGCTTTACAGAACTGTTATGAGGCTGTAGGTGATGGTGTGTGTCATGTCTCACCCTGATCATCTCCTCATAGCTCAGGAACAGGATGTTGTATTTGTCCTTGTTGGTGTACCAGCTTCTGATGTGATCAAACCAGCAGCCACCGACCACTACACACACACAACTTCACATTTCCAGCATGTTGTAGAGAACAACTTTTTACCTCATTTTATACAACTGAGCAGTTGAGGGTTAAGGGCCTTGTCCAGGGGCCCAGCAGGGGCAATATGGTGGACCTGAGATTCAAACTCACAACCTTCTGTTCGTCAGTCCATCACCTGAACCACTAAACTACCACATCCCCACTATACACAACAGTAAACACATGATTACACACAGGTTCAGGAGGTCATTACTCAGGGACAGTGAGGATCTGAGGAGGAAGACTTTCTGAATGAAGTTCAGGTGTGTGTGTAAGTGTAGCAGATGAGTGTTGGGTCAGATTATCTTTCACACAGTGGACATGTTTCTTACCTACAGCCATGTGATGAAGCCTGAAGATACAATGTCAAGGTCATGAAGTGCTAATGTGTGTGTGTGTGTGTGTGTGTGTACTGACTCCGCCCACTGAAGAATTTCTCCATCGCCTCATTGTACGTCTCTGAGCTCTCTAAAATCTTCATGTACTGAGTGAAGTGGAAGTAGGACACCATGATGTCTTTGGGGTTCCTGCTCACGTAAATGATCTGCAATCAAATAAAACTCTTAATAAAAGATTAAATCTGTACAGAAGGACCGTTAGAGATGGACATTACTGTTAATCTCAGCACTGGGGGCTGGACATGTGGATCATGATAGATGATAAAGATAGTAATGATGAGTATGTGTGTGTGTGTGTGTGTGTGTGTTTCCTACCTTTCCTTTGCCCTGTAGGCCTTGGGGCACCAGGTCCTCGGGGAGGTGGGAGCAGAAGAGGCGGGGGGAAGGGCGAGCAGTGTAGTCGTCACTTTTCTGAGGAAACTCCAGCCAGGGCATGCGGTCGTATGAACTCTGCTCCACATCCTCGGGAAACTCGTCCTCATACAGCAGCGTGATGATGCGCTGAGTCCAAACCGTACCTGAGAGAGATTTATGGGTGGAGCTACACATCTGTACTGTCACAAATATCACCTCTGACATGCAAATGATTAAAGGATGAACACATGGGACACAGAGATGCTGCGATGCTTGTGAGAGTTATATAACGCTGTATGCTAATGGGCTAGTTAAGCTAGGTCATGCTAGCTACATTAGTAGAAGTGCATGGGGGTGTTTCCTAATTTGCATATTGATGTAAATTTAAAGCTGAAAGTAATGATGAGTGTAAAGGCATGGTTATGTCGTCTGTGTCCATGGGGGTGGGGTTAGTCAAGTAGTCTTTATTTGTCATGTATACATTACTGCACAATGAAATTCTTTCTTCACATACACTATATTGCCAAAAGTATTCGCTCACCTGCCTTGACTCGCATATGAACTTAAGTGACATCCCATTCCTAATCCATAGGGTTCAATATGACGTCAGTCCACCCTTTGCAGCTATAACAGCTTCAACTCTTCTGGGAAGGCTGTCCACAAGGTTTAGGAGTGTGTTTATGGGAATTTTTGACCATTCTTCCAGAAGCGCATTTGTGAGGTCACACACTGATGTTGGACGAGAAGGCCTGGCTCTCAGTCTCCGCTCTAATTCATCCCAAAGGTGTTCTATCGGGTTGAGGTCAGGACTCTGTGCAGGTCAGTCAAGTTCACCCACACCAGACTCTGTCATCCATGTCTTTATGGACCTTGCTTTGGTCACTGGTGCACAGTCATGTTGGAAGAGGAAGGGGCCAGCTCCAAACTGTTCCCACAAAGTTGGGAGCATGGAATTGTCCAAAATGTCTTGGTATGCTGAAGCATTCAGAGTTCCTTTCACTGGAACTAAGGGGCCAAGCCCAGCTCCTGAAAAACAACCCCACACCATAATCCCCCCTCCACCAAACTTTACACTTGGCACAATGCAGTCAGACAAGTACCATTCTCCTGGCAACCGCCAAACCCAGACTCGTCCATCAGATTGCCAGATGGAGAAGCGCGATTCGTCACTCCAGAGAACGCGTCTCCACTGCTCTAGAGTCCAGTGGCGACGTGCTTTACACCACTGAATCCGACGCTTTGCATTGCACTTGGTGATGTATGGCTTGGATGCAGCTGCTCGGCCATGGAAACCCATTCCATGAAGCTCTCTGCGCACTGTTCTTGAGCTAATCTGAAGGCCACATGAAGTTTGGAGGTCTGTAGCGATTGACTCTGCAGAAAGTTGGCGATCTCTTTGCACTATGCGCCTCAGCATCCGCTGACCCCGCTCCGTCAGTTTACGTGGCCTACCACTTCGTGGCTGAGTTGCTGTCGTTCCCAAACACTTCCATGTTCTTATAATACAGCTGACAGTTGACTGTGGAATATTTAGGAGTGAGGAAATTTCACGACTGGATTTGTTGCACAGGTGGCATCCTATCACAGTTCCACACTGGAATTCACTGAGCTCCTGAGAGCGACCCATTCTTTCACAAATGTTTGTAAAAACAGTCTGCATGCCTAGGTGCTTGATTTTATACACCTGTGGCCATGGAAGTGATTGGAACACCTGATTCTGATTATTTGGATGGGTGAGCGAATACTTTTGGCAATATAGTGTATCTTTAAGGGTTGGGGTCAGAGCACAGGGTCAGTCATGCTGCAGTGCCCCTGGAGCAAAGAGGGTGAACCCAGATCTTCCATTCAACAACCCAGAGCCTTAATTACTTGAGCTACCACTGCCCCAATAAAGGGCTTTCAAATATCCCAGCTTATTATCAAGCTGGGGTAAGAGTGCAGGGTAAAGCCCCTGGAGCAGGTGGGGTTAAGGGCCTTACTTAAGGGCCCACTGTTGATAGCTTGAACCCTGACCATCTGATCACTGACCCAGCACCTTGACCACTGAGCCACCACATCCGTACGGTGACACATCAGCTACAATTATTCCTGATTTACACAAAAAGCAGCGCACTGCACCAAATCCTCTCACACTCTCATCTGTGATGTGCTGATGTGTGGGCGAGGCTGGAAATGCGTCGAATGATGCGCCGCTTCCTTTCTCCACTCCGTTTCCACAGGGAAGCACTGGAATATCTGATGGCGTAGGGATACCAGGCAGTGTAATCTGACTGGAACTACTTTTCAGTGTGTGACTGCAGTGTGTGAAAGCCACTGAAGCTTTAGCTAAAGAAGAGCTCTGGGAAAACCTGAGCTCTGGGATCCCTCCTCACTTATCAATCTTTTAGTACAGTGCTGTGTAAATAAAACTTCTTTCATGCTTTATAAATGAAAATTAACCACAAATTACTGACCATGTTCACGGAGCTCCAGTCTCTGACCACTGGTGAGTGATTTATGATTACATCTGTCTGTGTCCAGTGTGTTAAATAAGGCCTGGTGATCACATGGGGCTTTACAGTTTAATATAAGAATAAAGACTAACATTTAATCTTATACTAAACACACACACACACACACACACACGTTACAGATAAAGTGGAGAGAATGAAGAGACTATAACCTTTATGATGTGTGTGTATGAAGGTTATTTCAGTTCATGAGCGGGAGTTCATTCAGTGATTATAAAGCAGATAGTAAACAGGACAGGGGTCATTACCACCTTCAGTCCACTTACTGCTAGTAACACCAACATTAGAGCGGTCAGTTATTACACAGTACACATTTCTCTTCATAGATAAAAACTTTTATACCCACTATACAGTGTGTGTGTGTGTGTGTGTCTCACCAGATTTAGGAAATGTAATGACGTACACATCATCGTCTCTGATCTGGAAGGTCCTCAGACTGTCCATGTGCTGCGGCGTGAGACTGTCCTTGTTGAAGTGAGAAAAGACGTACCCTCTGTAGGACAGGAGTTTGTCTCCGATCTGCTGAGCCATGCTGTAGAGCAGTCTACTCAATCTCACACACACACACACACACTCACACACACCTTTTATCCGAGCACGAGGTTCAAGTTCTGCAGATAGGAGAGCTGTTGGGTGGGGAAAGTGGGCGGAGTCATTGTTAATAATTTTAAGAGGATTTCATCTCAGCAGTGTTAAAAAAGTAATCATTTTACACTTTAAACAATTTACAGTATTATTATTATTATTATTATTATTATTGATCAACTAATAATCATTATTTGACCAAAACCTTAAACTGAAATCTGAACGGCATCCATACCATCAGATGATTTTTTGTTTTTTTTAAAATTAATTAATTAATTAATTAATTAATTAATTAATTAATTAATTAATTAATTAATTAATTAATTAAGTCATTAAGTCCATTAATTCATTAATTCATTAATTCATTAATTCATTTAGTCTTTATATCAGATTTATCAGAGAGAGAAATAACACACTTCGGCTCTATAAAACAAGTATTTATATGTTATATCAAGTATTTAAACTTTTTTTTTTTTTTTTTACAGTGGATTAATCATGGTTAGAGTGTTTGTATGTTTGTGTGTTTGTGTGTGTGTGTGTGTGTACATACACACAAAGCCCAGTGACAGATCTTTCATCTGTTCCTGATAAACAAGGTCAGTGTTCACTCTGTGCCACTGTCAGAGAGTTCTCCTACTGTACACACACACACACACACACACACACACAGACTCTCACATGCGCACACACACACACACAGACTCTCACACACACACACACACATCTGTTTTACACACCACAATTAAATTGCTGTAAACTGCTGATGTCGTGAGAGAGAGAGTGTGTGTGTGTTTACAACATCATCTGTATTTACACTGAGAAACACACAGACTGTTCCCTGGTCTCTGCTATCTGCATCTTTCTGTCCTGCAGTGTTCTGTACTGCTCTGTACTGCTGTGTACTGCTCTGTACTGCTGTGTACTGCTCTGTACTGCTCTGTACTGCTGTGTACTGCTCTGTACTGCTCTGTACTGCTGTGTACTGCTCTGTACTGCTGTGTACTGCTGTGTACTGCTCTGTACTGCTGTGTACTGCTCTGTACTGCTCTGTACTGCTGTGTACTGCTCTGTACTGCTCTGTACTGCTCTGTACTGCTGTGTACTGCTCTGTACTGCTCTGTACTGCTGTGTACTGCTCTGTACTGCTGTGTACTGCTGTGTACTGCTCTGTACTGCTGTGTACTGCTCTGTACTGCTGTGTACTGCTCTGTACTGCTGTGTACTGCTCTGTACTGCTCTGTACTGCTGTGTACTGCTGTGTACTGCTGTGTACTGCTGTGTACTGCTCTGTACTGCTCTGTACTGCTGTGTACTGCTCTGTACTGCTCTGTACTGCTGTGTACTGCTGTGTACTGCTCTGTACTGCTCTGTACTGCTGTGTACTGCTCTGTACTGCTCTGTACTGCTCTGTACTGCTGTGTACTGCTGTGTACTGCTCTGTACTGCTGTGTACTGCTCTGTACTGCTCTGTACTGCTCTGTACTGCTGTGTACTGCTCTGTACTGCTGTGTACTGCTCTGTACTGCTGTGTACTGCTGTGTACTGCTCTGTACTGCTGTGTACTGCTGTGTACTGCTCTGTACTGCTCTGTACTGCTGTGTACTGCTGTGTACTGCTGTGTACTGCTGTGTACTGCTCTGTACTGCTGTGTACTGCTGTGTACTGCTCTGTACTGCTGTGTACTGCTGTGTACTGCTCTGTACTGCTCTGTACTGCTGTGTACTGCTCTGTACTGCTGTGTACTGCTGTGTACTGCTCTGTACTGCTGTGTACTGCTGTGTACTGCTCTGTACTGCTGTGTACTGCTGTGTACTGCTCTGTACTGCTGTGTACTGCTCTGTACTGCTGTGTACTGCTGTGTACTGCTCTGTACTGCTCTGTACTGCTCTGTACTGCTGTGTACTGCTCTGTACTGCTCTGTACTGCTGTGTACTGCTCTGTACTGCTCTGTACTGCTCTGTACTGCTGTGTACTGCTCTGTACTGCTGTGTACTGCTGTGTACTGCTCTGTACTGCTGTGTACTGCTGTGTACTGCTGTGTACTGCTCTGTACTGCTCTGTACTGCTGTGTACTGCTCTGTACTGCTCTGTACTGCTGTGTACTGCTCTGTACTGCTCTGTACTGCTCTGTACTGCTGTGTACTGCTCTGTACTGCTCTGTACTGCTCTGTACTGCTGTGTACTGCTCTGTACTGCTGTGTACTGCTGTGTACTGCTCTGTACTGCTGTGTACTGCTCTGTACTGCTGTGTACTGCTGTGTACTGCTCTGTACTGCTGTGTACTGCTGTGTACTGCTCTGTACTGCTCTGTACTGCTCTGTACTGCTGTGTACTGCTCTGTACTGCTGTGTACTGCTGTGTACTGCTCTGTACTGCTGTGTACTGCTCTGTACTGCTGTGTACTGCTCTGTACTGCTCTGTACTGCTGTGTACTGCTCTGTACTGCTGTGTACTGCTCTGTACTGCTGTGTACTGCTCTGTACTGCTCTGTACTGCTCTGTACTGCTCTGTACTGCTGTGTACTGCTCTGTACTGCTGTGTACTGCTCTGTACTGCTGTGTACTGCTCTGTACTGCTCTGTACTGCTCTGTACTGCTGTGTACTGCTCTGTACTGCTGTGTACTGCTCTGTTCTGCTGTGTACTGCTGTGTACTGCTCTGTACTGCTGTGTACTGCTGTGTACTGCTGTGTACTGCTCTGTACTGCTGTGTACTGCTCTGTACTGCTGTGTACTGCTCTGTACTGCTGTGTACTGCTCTGTACTGCTGTGTACTGCTGTGTACTGCTCTGTACTGCTGTGTACTGCTGTGTACTGCTCTGTACTGCTGTGTACTGCTGTGTACTGCTCTGTACTGCTGTGTACTGCTGTGTACTGCTGTGTACTGCTCTGTACTGCTGTGTACTGCTCTGTACTGCTGTGTACTGCTGTGTACTGCTCTGTACTGCTCTGTACTGCTCTGTACTGCTCTGTACTGCTCTGTACTGCTGTGTACTGCTCTGTACTGCTGTGTACTGCTCTGTACTGCTCTGTACTGCTGTGTACTGCTGTGTACTGCTCTGTACTGCTGTGTACTGCTGTGTACTGCTCTGTACTGCTGTGTACTGCTCTGTACTGCTGTGTACTGCTGTGTACTGCTGTGTACTGCTCTGTACTGCTGTGTACTGCTCTGTACTGCTCTGTACTGCTGTGTACTGCTCTGTACTGCTGTGTACTGCTCTGTACTGCTGTGTACTGCTGTGTACTGCTGTGTATTGCTGTATACTGCTCTGTACTGCTGTGTACTGCTCTGTACTGCTCTGTATTGCTGTATACTGCTCTGTACTGCTGTGTACTGCTCTGTACTGCTCTGTACTGCTCTGTACTGCTGTGTACTGCTCTGTACTGCTCTGTATTGCTGTGTACTGCTGTGTACTGCTCTGTACTGCTGTGTACTGCTGTGTACTGCTGTGTATTGCTGTATACTGCTCTGTACTGCTGTGTACTGCTGTGTACTGCTGTGTATTGCTGTATACTGCTCTGTACTCCTGTTTCCTGTACTGCCCCAGTTATATACACTGTAATCGATAATAAAAGCCTCCTGACGTGACGAGTCTCACCTGATCATCTCCTCCAAGCTGAGGAACTGGACTCTGGATTTGTCCTTCTTGGTGTAACAGCAGCCATCGAGTGCTAACCACACAATAAACACACAATAACCACACAATAAACACACCCTGAACCCAGTTCAACTCTCAGCTCACACACACACACACACACATGCACCAGAGTCACCTCCACCTGCTAAAGAGACTAGGGTCCTTTGGAGTTTCTCTCAACAAAACCTGGCCTCAGTGTACCCTGTTTCTGTAGGAGGAATCTGAATGTATAGGTGCGAACAGCTGAGACATCAATAGGAGTCCTGGGGAAACCTGGTGTCACCTGAGCCAGGTGTCAATAGGTCTTACATATTCATGAATAGTCATTGATTATTCAGTGAAACAGAGGCTCTGCTGAAAAACGTTAGGCACATCAGTCACTTTACCCCAAATAAAAGGTCTTTCTGAGTGTTAGAATTCAGCTGTTTTTCTATGGGCACACACCCAAGACTTTCATGAACTCAGTCCTGTGTTCAGAACAATCTGCCAGGTTTGTTTATTCTCCATTTTCACTGTTTTGTGTAGCTCTGAATTATGTGTAGTTTTGTGTAGCTCTGAGTTTTGTGTAGTTTTGTGTAGCTTTGAGTTTCATCTAGTTTTGTGTAGTTTTTTGTAGTTCTGTGTTTTGTGTAGTTTTGTGTAGCTCTGTGTCTCAGGCTCCTGTTTCCTGTACTGCCCCAGTTATATACATTGTAATTGATAATAAAAGCCTCCTGACGTGACGAGTCTCACCTGATCATCTCCTCCAAGCTGAGGACCTGGATGCTGGATTTGTCCTTCTTGGTGTAGCAGCAGCCATCGAGTGCTAACCACACAATAAACACACAATAACCACACAATAAACACACCCTGAACCCAGTCCAGCTCTCAGCTCACACACACACACACACACACATGCACCAGAGTCACCTCCACCTGCTAAAGAGACTAGGGTCCTTTGGAGTGTGCAGAACATTATTAAAGACTTTTTATGATTCTGTGGTGGCCTCCGTAATTCTCTTTGCCGTAGTCTGCTGGGTGGGAGGCAGTACAGATCTGGTCAGGAAGAGACTGAACAAGCTGGTTAGGAGAACCAGCTCTGTCCTGGGCTGCCCACTGGACCTGGTGGAGGAGGTGGGTGAGAGAAGGATTTTTGCCAAGCTGAGATCTATTATGAACAACACCTCTCACCCCCTGTATGGGACTGTGGAGATACTGTGTAACTCCTTCAGCAGCAGACTGCTAGGAAGGAGCACTACCTCAGGTCATTCATACCAGCTGCTGTCAGACTTTACAACACTGCATTACAGTGATGTTCCAATGTGCAATATTTTACCATTTTATAATTTTATATTTTATAATTTTATATAATCTTACTTTCTTTTACTATTTGTATTGTTATTAGTTTATTATTATTTGTATTGTGCAATATTTTTTATTTTATTTATTTATTTTCTCTTATAATTTTTACATAAATTATACAATTTATATTTTTACATTCTTTTCATTTACTATCTGTCTTTTTTAAATTTCGTTCTTTCTATCTTTAGATTAAAAACCTGCATGGTAACTGTCTGTTGAACTGCTGTGACTATTAAATTTCCCCACTGTGGGATCAATAAAGTTTTATCTTATCTTATCTCTGGGTTCTTCTTGTCTATGTTCCTTGTGGTGTAGACCATGTTTCCAGTCTGTGACTAAGCCTTTGGTTATGTTTTTGGATCCTGTATGTCCTCTGATTATTGTTCATGTCTAGGACTGGCCTTCTGTTGGTGATTTTTCCATTTTGCTCTATTTTGTTAATAAACCTCTTGTGAATGGTCCAAACTTCACCTCTACACCTGAAGATCTGTTCAACCTTCAGCACTACAGCTTTAACACTCATCTCCATGGAGACAGCAGTGGCATGAAGGTGCAGAATGTGTGTGTGTGTTTCCTTCCCACCTTTCCTTTGTCCTTGAGGAGGTGAGAGCAGAAGGAGCATCACCAGGTTAAGGGCAACAACCATCTTCTTCAGTTCCTTGATTATCTCACATCTCTATACTGACATCTGCAGCGCCGTCCAGTGGCGGACATGTAAAAGTACATTAACTCAAATACATAAACACAGCACACTGGTCATCTACATAAACACCTCACACCTCAGATTCCTAACTGTCTTCGTGTCTCACTGGATTTAGTGAAGGTCAACACGGACACATCACCGGCTCTGATCTCTGAGGGTCTGGAGGTTGTGTGGGTGCTGTGGTATCATGCTGTGCATGCTGGGGTCAGGAGAGACACGTCCTCTGTAGGTCAGCAGATCATCTCTAAGTTTCTGGACCTTGTGCTAAGCCATGCTGTTGTGTTCATGAGTAACTGCACTGCTATTTTGAAATAGGAACTCTGTACTATGTAGTTAAACCGGATGTGATGGGAGGAGGAAAAGAAGAGGTGAAGTGAGTTAAGTAATAAACCGGATGGATGTTCGCTAATTCTGTCTCGTTTGCTTATTGATAATTATACTGCCAAATACCACAAATTGGCGACGAGGATTAATTTTTTTTCTTTTTCTGCTAATTTGGTCGTGAAGATGGCTGTTGCTAATGTGCCTTTTCCTAGTTTTTTTCTGCTTTTCCCCAGCGAACCTACTATGCTGTTCAGCACGTGGTTGCGGATCTTTGGAACCTACCTATGCGTTATCGATGCAACAGGGAACTCCTAGTTGGACGAAAGACGGAGAGCTGTCCTGCTTCACTGCCTTGGCACAAAGGGGCAGCGGATTTTCTACTCACTGCCTAATGTAGGTATGACCTATAAGGATGCGGAGGATGCACTAAAAGCCTATTTTGTGCCAAAAGCTAACATAGTAGCTGAACGTCACGCCTTCCGTAAACGCTCCCAGGTGCCTCACGAGACAGTTATACAATACCTTGTTGCCTTGTGAGAACTTGTCACATGTGAATTCGGTGCCGGTGCTGATGAGATGATTTGAGATCAGTTAGTGGAAAATATGCTTAGCCCACGAATACGTGAGAGACTTTAACTTGAAACAGATCTCACGCTGGATAGAGCCATTACTATAGCGAGTCAGATTGAATCAGCTGCCGATCAGGCTAAATCAATCTCAAACCCTCACCAAGCTATCGCTTCCATACAGGCAGTACAGCATGTAGTAAAGCGGAGGAGGGGGAAACCACAGCACATCATGCCCAATTCTGCTCACGCGGGGAAAAAATGGTCCTGCTTTCACTGTGGCTCAGAGGCACACTTAGCTAACGCTGCAAACTGCCCTGCTGCAACTGCAACATGCAGAAAGTGCAAAAAGACTGGACATTATGCTAAACTGTGTCGATCTGCGTAGTCAAACATGTGTGAGGTACATGAAATTGAACTACCAGAAGTTACTGTTCTGTACACAGAACATACAGCTCGCTTACCTAGCATAACAAGTACAGTAACTATATCCACCTCTGCTGATCAGATCTGTACAGTGAATCTGGTGGTTGACACCGGGTCTTCCATTTCGATCTTGCCTTACCGTACTTATGCATGCCATTTCAGTGATGCTGCACTGTCACAACTGACAGCCGGGCTGGTGACTCACTCAAAATCTCAAATCCCAGTGGTCGGGTGTTTATCAGCGAACGTTTTGTTACATGACCACACAGCTTTTGCTACATTCTTCATCGTGGAACAAGGCACACCACTAATGGGGAGGGATTAATGTCTGCACTGCAAGTGAGGATTGAGAATAATCAAGTGTTGCCTTCTGATTCCCTTCCTGAGCTTGCTTCTCCTGTGTTACAGTGCACTGTTGCTGACTCAACGATTTTGGATGTGCTAAAAAATTTTGTACACCATGTAAAGCTGGATGAAATGGTCATGCCAGTGCGTCAAAAACTTCACCATCTACCCCCTTCTGTGTGAAGTGCTGTGTCAGAGGAATTGAGTAGCTTACAAGCAGCATTGACGCTTCTGCATGGGTCTCACCAATTGTTGTTACTCAGAAAAAGTCAGGAAATATCAGGATGTGTGTGGACCTCAGAGGGCCAAATAAAGCAGTAATCATGGATACTTTTCCATTGACACACATGGATGGACTGCTCACTTTTCTCAAAGGCTCTGCTGTCTTCACCACTATTGACCTGGCTAACACTTACTATCAAGTGCTGCTGCATGAGGACAGTCGCGATCTCACTACCTTTATTACCATGATGGACTGTACCAATTCTGCCGATTTCCTTATGGGTTAGCTTCAGCACCTGCAGTATTCCAGAAGATGATGAGTATCATCCTTGCTGGATTGTCAGGGGTCGAAAATTAATTGGACGATATTATTGTCCATGGATGCGACATGCCTACACATGACAGAACACTTCAGGAGGTCTTACAGCATTTGGAAGTCTCTGGGTTACAACTCAACAAAGACAAGTGCCGTTTTCAGCAAACCAGTCTGCTGTTCTTAAGCCATACTGTGTCCCCAGAGGGCCTTCGCCTGGCTAGGTCATGAGTACAGGCAGTAACTTAATGCTCCTGCACCTTCGAATGCACCTACTTTGCGTTCCTTATTGGACCCATGTCATGGTACAGTAAGTTCATCCCGGATTTTGCCACTGTTCTAGCTCCAGTGCGCTCATACCTACATACCTACTGGGTTCAGCTGGTCAAAAGAGGCAGAACAATGTTTTATCAAAGTGAAACAATTGCTGGCAAGCAGCTGCTCCTTGGCATTATTTGACCCCACACTGCATACCATTGTCTCTACAGATGCTTCTGATTATGGCCTGGGTGCCATACTCTCCCATGTTAGTCCAGATGGCATTGAACGTACTGTAGCGTTTGCTTCACGCATGCTGACGGCTGTTGATCATAAATATGCCACAGTTGAAAAGGAAGCACTAGTATGTGTGTGGGCCATAGAAAGGTGGCGTACTTACCTATGGAGCCGTCGTTTCACTCTACGTATGGACCACCAGGCCCTGACAACCCTACTTACCACTAAAGGTGTTGGTCGTGCTGGACTCTGTGTAGCAAGGTGGTCTGCACGCCTCATGTCATTTAACTATGATGTGGTATACTGTCCAGGTTCCCAAAATGCCCCTGCTGATTACCTGTCACCTGTGCCCTTACCTGATGATGCTGCTGATCTGGCTTATGATGCTGGTGATGATGTGGATGAAGAGTTTGTTGCATTTCTGTCTGCCACTTGTACTTCTCTGTCTGCTACTGATGTTGCTGCTGCATGTGCTTCTTGTCCTGTACTAACCAAACTTCGTGCACAGATTACTGATGGCTGGCCTCCTTCACCCAAGGGACTGAATGCTGACTTGTTGCCATACTATCAGCTGCGACTGGAATTGTCTGTCAAGGATAGCTTCATCTTCCAGGGTTCACGGCTGATAGCACCTGCTGCTCTTCACTCTACGCTGGTCTCTATAGCGCACGAAGGGCACCAAGGGGAGGTGAGAACTAAACAGCATCTCCGTGATCTTTATTGGTGACCAGGAATGGATGTTCAGGTTCACAACACTGTTCGTTCTTGTCACGTATGTCAACTCAATGACAAAACGGTGAAATCGCATCCTGCCCCTCTTCAGCCAGTACCGCTGCCAGATGGACCATGGCAGAAGGTAGCTGTGGATATAGTCGGGCCATTTGAAACCTCCACATCTGACTGCAGGTTTGCTATAACATTGACTGATTAGGTAGATTACAGGAAGTGGCCTGAGGTCTCCTTTGCTCACACTATTACTACAAGTGCTGTGATTTAATTTCTCTCATCTGTATTCAGTCGTTATGGCAATCCATTGAGCATCGTTACTGATAACGGCATCCAGTTTACATCTGCTGCCTTTGCCGCTTTCCTGAAACAACAGAATATCCGGCACCATCGTTGATTGTCGTTCATTGGTATGCTACCAAGTTGTGCCATTTTGATTTAATAAGTTCTAATGATACAGAATTGGTATGGTCTGCATCACTACTGTTATCAGATATGTGTTATAGTGTTATATACTTGAGAATCAAAGACCAGTTACAGCTACAAAACGAATGTGCTTCGGATTAATAATTACAGGGATGTTCTTAAAAAAGGGGAAAATGTTGTGTTCATGAGTAACTGCATTGTGACTACTATTTTGAAATAGGAACTCTGGACTGTGTAGTTAAACTGGATGTGAGGGGAGGAGGAAAAGAAGAGGTGAAGCGTGTTAAGTAATAAACCAGATGGATGTTCGCTAATTCTGTCTTGTTTCCTTATTGATAATTATACTGCCAAATACCACATATGCTGAGTTAGGAAGGAAGGAAGATCATTTACCATGGCAATGAGAAGCAGGTGAAAAACCTTCAGGCTGCAGGACAGAAAGTCAGTAAGGGCTGAGACTAGGAGCCACAGCTGTCATGTGACACGCCATAGACAAATGAGGAGGCAGGAGTGATGGAGAACCTCTCTGACCATCTCTGTCGGTTACACCAGTCATCAGCATGCTTTCAGAAAATATCAGGAGATGCTGTCAGACATGTAAGCCATGTTCTACAGCTTGTGTCCAGAGCTTGTGTCCAGAGCAGCTGTCCAGAGCAGGTGAGAAGGATAAAGATTTCTAAACCAGTTCTACACAGACAGATCATTAAGCTAGAAGTATGAAAGTAAAATAAAAAACAAACAAAAAAAACAAACAAAAAAACAAATAAATAAATAGAACACTAATAGGTTCTTATATATATATATATTATTTAAGTTAATAAATGTTAATAACTGACATAGTTTATTTTTTATTTTGTTATGTCATTTTTGTTTGTTGAGAGGGATTTTCACCTTATACCACTTCTTTAAATAATGAAAAAAGTGTAAAATATTTTATTGATAAAATAAGAGCGGATTTTTGTTCCAGACAAAATAATGTGAAAGAAGAAGAAAGCTTTGATCCTTCAGTGTTTTCACACACACACACACACACACACACACACACACACACACACACTACAGAAGAGTGAAAGAGTGAGAGAGAAACTGATTAAAAGTGATGATGCTCTTCCACGTGCAGACAGATAACGGACTCGACTTCCGGTTTATTTCAGTTCAGAGCAGAACACAGGCAGAATTCCGTTATGAGAGCCACACTGTGCGCGCGCGCCATCATCAACCTGCTCTCGCGCGCTGTGATGGAGAAAGGAAATGATGATTAAAGGGAAGTGATGACTGACAGCACAGGAAGTGCGCTGTGTTCTTTTCAGAGTTTAGGGTAGGTTTTACATGTTTTAATCTGGATAGTGGATGAAGCAACTCCACGGCACGCGCACTTTATTTTATTCTTCTTCTTTTTTCATTTCCCTGTTTGATCTCGCGCGCCACCAGCTTCGTTTTTTTAAAAAAAAACTTTTTTAAAGGTTTTCATTAAGATTAACTTTTTGTAATTACGAAATTCTAAAAACAATCATGAAATAAAGCCCTTTATTTAGAAATGCACTTGAGATGGAAGCCGAGCCGCGCGGTTCCGGTGGCCGCGCTCGCGCTCCTCATCGTCGTCGCCTTTCTGCACTCGCACCTGCTGAACGGAAACGTGAGAGCGCGCGTGAAGAAGCCACCCTCCTCCTCCTCCTCTTTTACCTCCATCCCCTTCTCCCCTATCTCTACTGTGACCGGCGCGCGAGGACAGCGGAGGGTCCAGCTCGAGGACGTGTTCATCGCGGTGAAGAGCACGAGACACAACCACCGAAACCGCCTCGCGCTCCTGCTGGATACCTGGATCTCCAAGACTAAAGAGCACGTGAGCTCTCTCTTAAGATCCAGGCTTACACACACACACACACACACACACACACATTAATCTATTAGTGGGTGGTGTAGAGGGGCGCCAATACCTTTGAACAGATGCACTGTCAGTACTTACACACATACTGTACAGAGCTCTCTCTCTCTCTCTCTCTCTCTCTCTCTCTCTCTCTCTCTCTGGCCCCCCACCCCCTCTTATCTCTGACATGAGGCACTTAGTGACTCTATATATATTTGAGCACCACACTGATAATCACATACATATCTCCTCATTCAGCCAATCAGATTTATCCCCTGTGTCACATGACTTCCACTTCCTGCAGTTCACTTAGTGCTTACATGTCTGCCCAGGGGCCAGCAGATTAATCTGCCCCTGTGTACACAGTGTCCACTCTCCCTTAGGTAAGTGCCCTTCATACACACTGTGAGACAGACAGACAGACAGGCAGACAAACAGACAGACAGACAGACAGGCAGACAAACAGACAGACAGGGAGACAGGCAGACAAACAGACAGACAGGGAGACCGACAGTATCAGATGAATGATTTGTGTCAGTGAGTTATGTGTAGATTTGTGTTCATGGTATATGTGTGTTTGCGCACTGTTGCATATCTGCATGAGTGTAAGTGAGTGTGTGTGTGTGTGTGTGTGTGTGCATATGTGTGTGTGTGTGAAAACAGAGGAAACTCATGAGAAAGGAAGTTACAGCTACAGGAAGTGAAACAATGTGACTATAACACACACACACACACACACAATCAGAAACACTTCACACACACATCAGAGAATAATCAACTGAGACATAATGTGTTTAATAAAATAAAGATTAGTATAACATTTAAAGAAAAAGAAACTTGACTGGAATTAGTGTGTGTGTGTGTGTGTGTGTGTGTGTGTGAGTAAGTGTGTGTGAGGGAGAGTTTGTGTGAGTGAGTATGTTTGTGTGAGTGTGTAAAGTTTCACTTCTTTATTCTGCTATATAAAGTGTGTGTGAGCTGCAGTTCAGAGAGCAACATGAGTTTACTCCGGGATAATAACTGAGTCACATCTCTGTCTGTCTGTCTGTCTGTCTGTCTGTCTGTCTGTAATTTGTGTGTTTACAGACATATATCTTCACAGATATCACAGACAAGGAGATCAGCTCTAGAGGTAACACACACACACACACCCCATATGAGTTAAGAGTCAAAAGTTTCAAAAGTTTCCATGAGTTGTGTGTGTGTGTGTGTGTGTGTGTGTGTGTGTGTGTAGGGTTCAACATCATTGTCACCAGCTGTTCTCCTGAACACACTCGTGAGGCTCTCTCCTGTAAGATGGCTGCTGAGTATGATCACTTCATGGCATCTAATAAAAAGTGAGTGTGTCACACTGAAGGAGCCCTGAGTTAGCGAGTTAGCTCTGTGTAGCGTTAGCGCTGTAGCTGTTTAGCTAACGTTGATCCAGGACATTTCTGTCGTCCCTCACTCACTACTCCTTTTTCTCACTGATACATCAGAGCTGCCTGAGGTTTCATCCCAAATAACCTCAGTGCTTTACACTGGAGGAGACAATGTTTGGTGTTAGTGGATGACATGTGTATGTGTGTGTGTGTGTGTGTGTGTGTAATGCAAGGTGGCTGTGCCATGTCGATGATGATAACTACCTGAATCCAGGTGCGCTGCTCTCTCTCCTCTCTGAATTCTCATTGGACAGAGACGTGTATGTGGGTAAACCCAGTCTGAATCAACCAATCGAAGCCCAGGAGCTGCTGCCTAGCAACAAGACTGTAAGAGTTATCCTGAAGATACAAGTTACCTTACACACACACACACACACAATATATATATATATATATACACAATATCTCACAGAAGTGAGTGCACCCCTGACATTTTTGTAAATATTTTATTATATCTTTTCATGTGACAACACTGAAGAAACGATCCTCTTCTCCAATGTACAGTAGTGAGTGTCCAGCCTGTATAACAGTGTAAATTTACTGTCCCCTCAAAATAACTCAACACACAGCCATTAATGTCTAAACCATTGGCAACAAAAGTGACTCCACCCCTAAGTGGAAATGTCCAAATTGGGCCCAAAGTGTCAATATTTTGTGTGGCCACCATTATTTTCCAGCACTGCCTTAACCCTCTTGGGCATGGAGTTCACCAGAGCTTCAGAGGTTGCCACTGGAGTCCTCTTCCACTCCTCCATGATGACATCACAGAGCCGGTGGATGTTAGAGACCTTGCGTTCCCCCACCTTCCATTTGAGGATGCCCCACAGATGCTCAATAGGGTTTAGGTCTGGAGACATGCTTGGCCAGTCCATCACCAAGGCAGTGGTCGTCTTGGAGGTGTGTTTGGGCTCGTTATCATGTTGGAATACTGCCCTGTGGCCCAGTCTCCAAAGGGAGGGGATCATGCTCTGCTCCAGTATGTCACAGTACATGTTGGCATTCATGGTTCCCTCAGTGAACTGTAGCTCCCCAGTGCCGGCAGCACTCATGCAGGCCCAGACCAGGACACTCCCACCACCATGCTTGACTGTAGGCAAGACACACTTGTCTTTGTACTCCTCACCTGGTTGCCCCCACACACGCTTGACACCATCTGAACCAAATAAGTTTATCCTGGTCTCATCGGACCACAGGACATGGTTCCAGTATTCCACGTCCTTAGTCTGCTTGTCTTCAGCAAACTGTATGTGGGCTTTCTTGTGCATCATCTTTAGTAGAGGCTTCCTTCTGGGACAGCCATGCAGACCAATTTGATGCAGCGTGTGGCGTATGGTCTGAGCACTGACCGGCTGACCCCCCACCCCTCTGACCGGCTGACCCCCCACCCCTTCAACCTCTGCAGCAATGCTGGCAGCACTCATACGTCTATTTCCCAAAGACGACCTCCGGATATGACACTGAGCACGTGCACTCAACTTCTTTGGTGGACCATGGTGAGGCCTGTTCTGAGTGGAACCTGTCCTGTAAAACCGCTGTATGGTCTTGCCCACCGTGCTGCAGCTCAGTTTCAGGGTCTTGGCAATCTTCTTATAGCCTAGGCCATCTTTATGTAGAGCAACTATTCTTTTTTTCAGATCCTCAGAGAGTTCTTTGCCATGAGGTGCCATGTTGAACTTCCAGTGACCAGTGTGAGAGAGTGTGAGAGCGATAACACCAGATTTAACACACCTGCTCCCCATTCACACCTGAGACCTTGTAACACTAACGAGTCACATGACACTGGAGAGGGGAAATGGCTAATTGGGCCCAATTTGGACATTTCCACTTAGGGGTGTAGTCACTTTTGTTGCCAACAGTTTAGACATTAATGTCTGTGTGTTGAGTTATTTTGAGGGGACAGTAAATTTACACTGTTATACAGGCTGGACACTCACTACTGTACATTGGAGCAGAGGGGCATTTCTTCAGTGTTGTCACATGAAAAGATATAATAAAATTTCCAAATATAAAGAGTAATTATTTCTGATTACTGAACAAGAGGTTGGCGTGTGTGTGTGTGTGTGTGTGTGTTTTCAGCGTGATGTGCAGTTCTGGTTCGCTACAGGAGGGGCGGGGTTTTGTCTCAACAGGAAGTTGGCAGAGAAGATGGCTCCATGGGCGAGGTGTGATTAAATTACACGTCTATAGTATAGAATTTATTTATTTTTCACTGACAGAAGGAAGCATCTATGAAGGTGTGTGTGTGCGCGTGTGTGTGTCTGCAGCGGCTCCAGGTTATTACACACCTCAGCTGTAATCAGACTTCCTGATGACTGTGTGATCGGATTCATTGTGGAGAAGCGAGTGGGCGTGTCCATGATCCACAGTCAGCTGTTCCACTCTCACCTGGAGAACCTCCTGCTGCTCACACCTGCACAGATCCTCACACAGGTCAGAGCACAGCAGCCAATCAGAGGAGAGCACTTCACTCACACTCACACACAGCAGCCAATCAGAGGAGAGCACTTCACTCACATTCACTCACAGCAGCCATGTTGATGCTGATGTTTCTACTGATGTCTGTGTGTATGTGCGTGTGTGAATGTATGCCTGCATATGTGTGTGTGTGTGTGTATATGAATGCATGTGTGCATATGTGTGTGTGTGTGTGTGTGTGTGTGCGTGCATGTGTGTATGTGTGTGTGTGAATGCATGTGTGCATATGTGTGTGTGTGTGTGTATGTATATGAATGCATGTATGCATATGTGTGTGTGTGTGTGTGCGCGCATGTGTGTATATGTGTGTGTGTGTGTGTGTGTGTGTGTGTGTGAATGCATGTGTGAATATATGTGTGTGTGTGTGTGTTTGTGTGTATGCATGTGTGCATACGTGTGTGTGAATGCATGTGTGCATATGTGTGTGTGTGAATGCATGTGTGCATATGTGTGTGTGTGAATGCATGTGTGCATATGTGTGTGTGTGAATGCATGTGTGCATATGTGTGTGTGTGAATGCATGTGTGCATATGTGTGTGTGTGTGTATGCATGTGTGCATATGTGTGTGTGTGTGTATGTATATGAATGCATGTGTGCATATGTGTGTGTGTGTGTGTGTGCGCACATGTGTGTGTGTGTGTGTGTGTGTGTGTGAATGCATGTGTGAATATATGTGTGTGTGTGTGTTTGTGTGTATGCATGTGTGCATATGTGTGTGTGTGTGTGTGTGTGTGAATGCATGTGTGAATATATGTGTGTGTGTGTGTGTGTTTGTGTGTATGCATGTGTGCATATGTGTGTGTGTGAATGCATGTGTGCATATGTGTGTGTGTGTGTGTGAATGCATGTGTGCATATGTGTGTGTGTGTGTGTGTGTGTGTGTGTATGTGTAGGTTACTCTGAGTTATGG
This sequence comes from Hemibagrus wyckioides, assembly GCF_019097595.1. Classification (NCBI taxonomy): domain Eukaryota; kingdom Metazoa; phylum Chordata; class Actinopteri; order Siluriformes; family Bagridae; genus Hemibagrus; species Hemibagrus wyckioides. Next base: position 17,281,762 of record NC_080736.1, on the reverse strand, counting down.
CCTGTTGGAGAATAAGATGAACAGTGTGTGGCTGATGGGAGGTTTCAGTACAGAGGACGATCCCTCCAGGTAACATCTGTCCTTCAGTCTGATCTCATTATTATCTTCAGATAATACATCAGTCTATCATAATCAGACTATATATCATAATCAGACTATGTATCATAATCAGACTATGTATCATAATCAGACTATGTATAATCAGACTATCATAATCATATGATCAGACTAATAATGTTAGTGGCATCAAATACATATAATCAGAATTTATGCTTTAATCAGATGTCAGAATTTAATCAGACTATATAATCAAATATACAGAGAGCTTAATAAGAATATATCAGACATGATCAGACTATACAGTCAGATACCTAAACACAGTATAATCATATTTAAGATTATATCATTATAATCAGATAATCAAATCAATTAATATCATCTGAGTGTTAAGGCTGTAATCAGATTAGAATCAGACTATTACAATGTCTAAGGTATCATATCTAAACTGGATAATCAGACAGTGTGATATAATCAGAGTGTGGTGGTCATGTGATATGAGTCTGGTGGTTATGTGACGTGAGGACACTGTTCAGCATAAACAGAAGTTATAGTCATCAGATCATTTAATCAGATCAGACTGTAATCTGATGATATAATCAGACAATATAATGAGATTGTAAGCCAATGATAAGATCAGATACAGTAATTAGATTTGGGACTGATTTTATTGTGTGTTTGTTTTTGCAGGTTTAAAACACTACACTGTTTCCTGTACCCTCTGACCAGCTGGTGTCCACCCCCATGAAAACACTTAAATACCCACAATCCCCTGGAGGATAATATAACACACACATACACACTGAGGACATGCACCATGTGTCTCTGAGTTACTGCATCCATACATTACTGTGTTCCAGAGTCACTGTGTTCCAGAGTCACAGTGTTCCTGAGTCACTGTACCCTAAGTCACAGTGTTCCTGAGTCACTGTGTTCCTGAGTCACTGTGTTCCTGAGTCACAGTGTTCCTGAGTCACTGTACCCTGTCACAGTGTTCCTGAGTCACAGTGTTCCTGAGTCACAGTGTTCCTGAGTCACTGTACCCTAAATCACAGTGTTCCTGAGTCCATGTGTTGCTGAGTCACTGTACCATGAGTCACTGTACCCTGAGTCACAGTGTTGCTGAGTCACTATGTCCCTGAGTCACAGTGTTCCTGAGTCACTGTACCCTGAGTCACTGTGTCCATCTCACTGTGTCCCTGTATAAGTGTCCCAGTGTCCCTTGTGTTAATTCCTGCCTGATCATGGTGTTTAATCCCACATGAGTCTGAAGACTGATTTAATGAGAAGATCTTCCAGGAAAGTGTGTGTTAGAGGTCAGAGCATCTCAGGCATCTCATCCAGAATTCACACAGATCTTTGGTTCTGCTGGAGATCTTCTATATGTTCACCAGAAGAAAACACCTCAGACCAAGCGTTAATCAATCTGGATTATTCAGGCTGATTGATCCGGATTATTCAGGCTGAGTGTGAACATGTTCTGAAACCCAGAGACACACCTGCTTCCTTATTCCTGCTTTAATGATGGATCTGTTCACAGATTGGAGCGGATTTTATAACATTCTACTGAAGGCTTCAGTATTCACACTGCTAACAGAGCACTCTGTGTGTGTGTGTGTGTGTTTAGACTGGAATAACAGTGAAACCCCTAATTCAGTTTCAGCAGGAACACAAACATACACACACACACACACGTGTATGGAGTGTAAGAGAGTGTGTAGTTAAACCACTGTGTGTTGTACAGAGACAGTGTGTTCAAAAAATGTCAATAAATTATTTTTTTAAAACTTTTTTTGTAATGTTTCTCGTGTGTATTAGTCATTTAACTATTTCCTCATGTTTACCTGTAGCTTTAAAATGAAGCTTTATGTGCAGAAATATTTATTTTATCTATTTTATTTAAATATAAATCAATATAGAGAATTAAGAGTGTGATAAAATCACCTACATCACACACACACACACACACATTAGGATTTTATGAGCTCATTTTAGAATCTTGTGTCCTCAGTAGGTTCAGTAACTGATATAAATTAATAGTGTGTGTGTGTGTGTATAAAGGTGAGTGTGTGTTGTAGCGTGCTGAGTGGGGACAGAGAACAACACACAGAACCAGCTTTTAATCACCAACAACAAAAGAAGGCAAGGAAGGAAGAACTGAGGATTGCTGGGCTTGAAGAGAAGGGGAAAAAAAGGAGCACAAAAGAGGAGAGTCAGTTAAGGCAATTCCTTCCCTGAAACGGAGTGAAGGAGTAGGGGACAGCAGCGGAGTCCTGGCCAGGCCTGAGGGAGTCAGGAGGCGGCTGGTACAGATCCAGGAGGGAGGCCGGGTGTCAGCGATTCCACACGGGGCTTCTCTCAGTCCGAACTGCCTGGAAACAACACATAGGGTACCTGTTAGTCCAGTAGGGGGCCCTCCTCACCTTGTGTGGCCGGCAGAGCTAACGTCTCTGCTGTGTTGCTCTGCTGGAGGGTGAAGGGTTTAAGGGCGCTTCTGATTGGCCCAGAGTATTTTGGCGCGCTTTCTCCCACTCCTCCCTGTGCTCTAATTTAGCAGCACTGGCCGTGGTGCTGATCTGCTTCCGCCCTGCGCAGGCGCCGCTGTCCAGGGTGTTTTTCCGGGAAAGGAGGGAGGCGAGGAGCAGCTCTTTTCTGTGTGTGTGCGGCGGCGGGCGTGGCGCCATCACAGGGCACCCCCCCCCTTAGCTCCGAGCCCCTTTTCCGTGGCGATCTTCGGCCCCAAAGGGAGTGGGCGTGAGACAGGCCATCTGCGTTCCCATGTTGGCTCCCGGCTCTGTGCTGGACCTGGAACGAGAAGTCGTGCAATGGGAGGAACCACCTAGTAACCTGCGCATTGGCGTCTTTGGCTTTGGCCATCCACTGCAGGGGCGCATGGTTGGTGACCAGGATGAAGTGGTGGCCTGCCAGGTAGTAGCACAGTTCCTTGACGGCCCATTTGATTGCCGGGGCTTCTCATTCAACTGACGCATAGTTTTTCCTCTGCCGGGATCAGCTTCCTTGAGGTGTAGAGGACCGGGTGCTCCTCTCCTTCAAATACCTGGGACAGAACCGTGCTAAGCCCTGTCTCGGAGGCGTGGAGGGTGAAGGGGAGCTGGAAATCAGGGTTTCGGAGCACCGGGCGACTGGTGAGCGCCACTTTCAGCTGCTGGAAGGCCCTCTGCTGTCTTCCATCCAGAGCACCCAGTCTGGTTGGCCCTTCTTTGTGAGATCTGAAAGGGGGGAAGCTACAGAGGAAAAGTTAGGGACAAACCGCCGATAGTATCCTGCCAGCCCCAAGAATGCTCGTACCTGTTTCTTGGTGGTGGGTTGGGGATACTCCCTGATGGCCTCGACCTTCTTTTCCTGGGGTCGTAGCAACCCCGCCCAATGCAGTAGCCCAGGTACTGTGCCTCGGTCAGCCCCAGGTGGCACTTACGGGGGTTGGCTGTTAGCCCTGCCTTCCAGAGGCTGCCCAATACCTCCCTCAGCTGGAAGAGGTGGTCTGACCAAGTGGAGGGGTGTATGAGGACGTTGTCCAGGTAGGCGGCAGCGAAGGCTTTGTAGGGCCGCAGGATGATGTCCATAAGGTGCTGGAACATCGCTGGGGCCCCATGAAGACCGAAGGGTAAGACCCGATACTGCCAGTGGCCACCGGAGGTGGTGAAGGCGGTCTTGGGCCAAGCGTCTGGGGCCAGGGCTACCTGCCAATAACCCTTGGTGAGGTCCAGGGTGGATACAAACCGGGCTCTTCCCAGTCTCTCCACGATGTCGTCCACCCGGGGCAGGGGGTAGGAGTCAAACTGCAAGATCTAGTTGAGCCTCCAGAAGTCATTGCACAGACGAAGGGACCCATCAGGCTTGGGCACCACTACAATGGGGCTGGACCAGGGGCTGGTGGATTCATCGATGACCCCGTCTCTCAGCATCCGCTCCACTTCCTCCTCTATAGCCTGGCAGCGGCCCTCGGGGACCCGGTAAGGCCACTGATGGACCACTACCCCGGGAGGGGTCTTCACTTTATGCTGTACCAACTGTGTGAGCCCCGGGGTGGTTGAGAACACGTCAGTGAACTGGTCGACAAGCTCTGTGAGGTCTTGCTGTTGGGCTGGCAAGAGCTCCTCTCCCCTCCCAACTAGGGGGCGCTCCTGGGGGTCTGTGGCAGGAGAAGCAAATGCAGACACAACCAGCTGGGCCGGCAACCATCTTTTTAGGATGTTGATGTGGTACAGCTGTGTGTCTGCACGCTTACCTGGTTGTTGGAGGCGGTAGTTCACAGGCCCAACCAGTTTGATGACTGTGTAGGGGCCCTGCCACTTGGCCAGGAACTTGCAGGCGGTGCAACTTGCAGGAGCATCACCTGATCCCCTGGGTGGAACTCCCAGGGCTGGGCCGGTCGGTTGTAGACCTGCTGCTGGTCTCTTTGGGCTGTCTCCATATGTTCCTGTACGATAGGCCCTACCCGGTCTATTCTGGCCTGCATGTCCTGGATGTAGTCAATCACCGAGTGGAATGGTGAGTGTTGACCCTCCAAAGCTTCGCGGGCCACATAGAGCAGTCCTCGTGGTCGCCGCCCGAACAGGAGTTCAAATGGTGTGAACCCTGTCGAGGCCTGGAGCGTTTCACAGATGGCAAAGAGGACGTAGGGGAGGAGGAGATCCCAGTTCCTCCCTTCCTCATCCACCACCCGGTGCAGCATCCTTTTGAGGGTCTGGTTAAACCGCTCCACCAGCCCGTCCGTCTGTGGGTGATAGACAGACATCCTCAGGTGTTTGACCTGTAAGAGCTGACACAGATCTGCCATTAGCCGTGAGGTGAAGAGCGTACCTTGATCAGTGAGGATGTCCTTCGGGATTCCCACACGGCTAAAGAGTGTGAGGAGCTCTCTAGCGATGTTGCGGGAGGTGGCCTTTCGGAGTGGGACTGCCTCGGGGTATCTGGTGGTGTAGACCATCATCACGAGTATATACTCGTGCCCCCGGGCTGACTTCAATAGCAGCCCTACAAGGTCCATGCCGACACGCTCAAAGGGGACGCCGATGATGGGGAGCAGTATGAGGGGAGCCGGCGCTGGCTTCTGGGGTGCCATCTGTTAGCATCGGGGGCAGGCCCGACAGAAGCCTTGGACCTCTGCCAGCATCCCGGGCCACGTGAAGTGGTCCTTCAGCTTCTCTAGAGTGTTCCGTGGGCCCAGGTGGCCCCCCAGTGGGTGTGTGTGGGCCAGGTGTAGAAGGAGAGTGGCGCGGGAGCGAGGAACCACTAGCAGGTTGCACAGCTTGCCACGGCGCTCAGAGTGGTAGTATAGCAACCCCCCCTTAATGAGGAAGAATGCTGCAGGCAGCTGGTCCCCTGGGTGGGTATTTACTCCCTCCACCTGCAGAACACCTATGGAAGTCCCCTGCCGTTTTGACTGGAGACCGGCCGCCCTGGGCGAGGATTTCCACCTTCACCAGCTCATAGTTGTGTGCTTCATCCAGCTTGAGGGCGTGGTAAGCCAGTTGGGCGGCCCCTGTGAGGAGAGGGGCTAGCACGTCGGCCCAGTCCCCTCGCGGCCAGCCTTCCCGTTCGGCGGTACGCTCGAAGGTCTCAAGGAAGGCCTCCACATCATCCTCTTCGGTCATCTTTGTGAGGAGGCGCCGGGCTGCATGGCCTGGGTCTGGGAGTGGAATTGCTGCCGCTTGGGGCCCTCTCCAGAGCTCCCTTAGCTTTTCGTTGGCGACTGTCAGGCCCCGGGTCAGCTCCCTAATGGCCTCCTGCTGGTGGATGCTTGTCTCCAGCAGGTGCTTCAGGATATGCTCCAAGCTGACCCCTGAGGCCTGTTCGGCATCCTCTGCCCGCATGCTCCACCAGTGTAGCGCGCTGAGCAGGGACAGAGAGCAACACACAGAGCCAGGTAGCAGGTCAATGCCAGCATTTAATCACCAACAACAAAAGAAGGCAAGGAAGGAAGAACTGAGGATTGCTGGGCTTGAAGAGAAGGAAAAAAAAAAGAGCACAAAAGAGGAGAGTCAGTTAAGGCAATTCCTTCCCTGAAACAGAGTGAAGGAGTAGGGGACAGAAGCAGAGTCCTGGCCAGGCCTGAAGGAGTCAGGAGGGAGGCCGGGTGTTAGTGATTCCAAACGGTGCTTCTCTCGGTCCGAACTGCCGGGAAACAACACATAGGGTACCTGTTAGTCCAGTAGGGAGCCCTCCTCGCCTTGTGTGGCCGGCAGAGCTAATGTCTCTGCTGTGTTGCTCTGCTGGAGGGTGAAGGGTTTAAGGGCGCTTCTGATTGGCCCAGAGTATTTTGGCGCGCTTTCTCCCACTCCGCCCTGCGCTCTAATTTAGCGGCACTGGCCGTGGTGCTGATCGGCTTCCGCCCTGCGCAGGCGCCGCTGTCCAGGGTGCTGAATCGCCGCTGGGCGTGTTTTTACAGGAAAGGAGGGAGTCAAGGAGCGGCGCTTTTCTGTGAGCGAGCGGTGGCGGGCGCGGCGCCGTCACAGTGTATAAAGGTGAGTGTGTGTATAAAGGTGTGTGTAGGTGTATAAAGGTGAGTGTGTGTATAAAGGTGAGTGTGTGTATAACGTTGATTGTGTTTATAAAGGTGTGTGTGTGTATAAAGGTGAGTGTGTGTATAAAGGTGAGTGTGTGTATAAAGGTGAGTGTGTGTATAACGTTGATTGTGTTTATAAAGGTGTGTGTGTGTATAAAGGTGAGTGTGTGTATAAAGGTGTGTGTGTGTGTATAAAGGTGAGTGTGTGTATAAAGGTGTGTGTAGGTGTATAAAGGTGAGTGTGTGTATAAAGGTGAGTGTGTGTATAACGTTGATTGTGTTTATAAAGGTGTGTGTGTGTATAAAGGTGAGTGTGTGTATAAAGGTGAGTGTGTGTATAAAGGTGAGTGTGTGTATAACGTTGATTGTGTTTATAAAGGTGTGTGTGTGTATAAAGGTGAGTGTGTGTATAAAGGTGTGTGTGTGTATAAAGGTGAGTGTGTGTATAAAGGTGAGTGTGTGTATAAAGGTGAGTGTGTGTATAAAGGTGTGTGTAGGTGTATAAAGGTGAGTATGTGTGTATAAAGGTGAGTGTGTGTATAACGTTGATTGTGTTTATAAAGGTGTGTGTGTGTATAAAGGTGAGTGTGTGTATAAAGGTGAGTGTGTGTATAAAGGTGAGTGTGTGTATAAAGGTGAGTGTGTTTATAAAGGTGAGTGTGTGTGTATAAAGGTGAGTGTGTGTGTATAAAGGTGAGTGTGTGTATAAAGGTGAGTGTGTGTATAAAGGTGAGTGTGTGTATAAAGGTGAGTGTAGGTGTATAAAGGTGAGTGTGTGTGTATAAAGGTGAGTGTGTGTGTATAAAGGTGAGTGTGTGTATAAAGGTGAGTGTGTGTATAAAGGTGTGTGTGTGTATAAAGGTGTGTGTGTGTATAAAGGTGAGTGTGTGTATAAAGGTGAGTGTGTGTATAAAGGTGTGTGTGTGTGTATAAAGGTGAGTGTGTGTATAAAGGTGTGTGTGTGTATAAAGGTGAGTGTGTGTATAAAGGTGAGTGTGTGTATAAAGGTGAGTGTGTGTATAAAGGTGTGTGTGTGTGTATAAAGGTGAGTGTGTGTATAAAGGTGAGTGTGTGTATAAAGGTGTGTGTGTGTGTATAAAGGTGAGTGTGTGTATAAAGGTGAGAGTGTGTATAAAGGTGAGTGTGTGTATAAAGGTGAGTGTGTGTGTATAAAGGTGAGTGTGTATGTATAAAGGTGTGTGTGTGTCTATAAAGGTGTGTGTGTGTGTATAAAGGTGTGTGTAGGTGTATAAAGGTGAGTGTGTATGTATAAAAGTGAGTGTGTATGTATAAAGGTGTGTGTGTGTTTATAAAGGTGTGTGTGTGTGTTTAAAGGTGTGTGTGTGTGTATAAAGGTGAGTGAGTGTATAAAGGTGAGTGTGTGTGTATAAAGGTGTGTGTGTGTATAAAGGTGAGTGTGTGTGTTTAAAGGTGTGTGTGTGTGTATAAAGGTGAGTGAGTGTGTGTATAAAGGTGAGTGTGTGTGTATAAAGGTGTGTGTGTATAAAGGTGTGTGTGTGTGTATAAAGGTGAGTGAGTGTGTGTATAAAGGTGTGTGTGTGTGTATAAAGGTGAGTGTGTGTATAAAGGTGAGTGTGTGTATAAAGGTGAGTGTGTGTATAAAGGTGTGTGTGTGTATAAAGGTGTGTGTAGGTGTATAAAGGTGAGTGTGTGTATAAAGGTGAGTGTGTGTATAAAGGTGTGTGTGTGTATAAAGGTGAGTGTGTGTGTATAAAGGTGTGTGTGTGTTTATAAAGGTGTGTGTGTGTGTGTTTAAAGGTGTGTGTGTGTATAAAGGTGAGTGTAGGTGTATAAAGGTGAGTGTGTGTATAAAGGTGAGTGTGTGTATAAAGGTGAGTGTGTGTATAAAGGTGAGTGTGTGTGTATAAAAGTGTGTGTGTGTTTATAAAGGTGTGTGTGTGTGTGTTTAAAGGTGTGTGTGTGTGTGTTTAAAGGTGTGTGTGTGTGTATGAAGGTGAGTGAGTGTATAAAGGTGAGTGTGTGTGTATAAAGGTGTGTGTGTGTGTATAAAGGTGTGTGTGTGTTTAAAGGTGTGTGTGTGTGTATAAAGGTGAGTGAGTGTGTGTATAAAGGTGAGTGTGTGTGTATAAAGGTGAGTGTGTGTATAAAGGTGAGTGTGTGTATGAAGGTGAGTGTGTGTATAAAGGTGTGTGTGTGTTTATAAAGGTGTGTGTGTGTTTAAAGGTGTGTGTGTATAAAGGTGAGTGAGTGTATAAAGGTGAGAGTGTATAAAGGGGAGTGTGGGTGTATAAAGGTGTGTGTGTATAAAGGTGAGTGTGTGTGTATAAAGGTTTGTGTGTGTATAAAGGTGAGTGTGTGTGTATAAAGGTTTGTGTGTGTTTAAAGGTGTGTGTGTGTGTATAAAGGTGAGTGAGTGTGTATAAAGGTGAGTGTGTGTGTATAAAGGTGAGTGTGTGTATAAAGGTGAGTGTGTGTGTATAAAGGTGAGTGTGTGTGTATAAAGGTGAGTGTGTGTATAAAGGGGAGTGTGGGTGTATAAAGGTGTGTGTGTGTATAAAGGTGAGTGTGTGTGTATAAAGGTGAGTGTGTGTTTAAAGGTGTGTGTGTATAAAGGGGAGTGTGGGTGTATAAAGGTGTGTGTGTATAAAGGTGAGTGTGTGTGTATAAAGGTGTGTGTGTTTAAAGGTGAGTGTGTGTGTGTATAAAGGGGAGTGTGGGTGTATAAAGGTGTGTGTGTGTATAAAGGTGAGTGTGTGTGTATAAAGGTTTGTGTGTGTTTAAAGGTGTGTGTGTGTGTATAAAGGTGTGTGTGTATAAAGGTGTATGTGTATAAAGGTGTGTGTGTGTCTATAAAGGTGAGTGAGTGTGTGTATAAAGGTGAGTGTGTGTGTATAAAGGTGAGTGTGTGTGTGTATAAAGGTGTGTGTGTATAAAGGGGAGTGTGGGTGTATAAAGGTGTGTGTGTGTATAAAGGTGAGTGTGTGTGTATAAAGGTGTGTGTGTATAAAGGTGAGTGTGTGTGTATAAAGGTGAGTGTGTGTGTATAAAGGTTTGTGTGTGTTTAAAGGTGTGTGTGTGTGTATAAAGGTGAGTGTGTGTGTATAAAGGTGTGTGTGTATAAAGGGGAGTGTGGGTGTATAAAGTTGAGTGTGTTTATAAAGGTGTGTGTGTGTATGAAGGTGTGTGTGTGTGTATGAAGGTGTGTGTGTGTATAAAGGTGAGTGTGTGTATAAAGGTGTGTGTGTGTGTGTGTGTATGAATGTGTGTGTGTGTATGAAGGTGTGTGTGTGTGTATAAAGGTAAGTGTGTGTGTACAAAGACGAGTGTGTGTGTGTGTATTAAGGTGAGTGTGTGTATAAAGGTGTGTGTGTGTATAAAGGTAATTGTGTGTATAAAGGTGAGTGTGTGTGTATAAAGGTGAGTGTGTTTATAAAGGTGAGTGTGTGTGTATAAAGGTGAGTGTGTGTGTATAAAGGTGAGTGTGTTTATAAAGGTGAGTGTGTGTGTATAAAGGTGAGTGTGTGTGTATAAAGGTGAGTGTGTGTGTATAAAGGTGAGTGTGTGTGTATAAAGGTGAGTGTGTGTGTATAAAGGTGAGTGTGTTTATAAAGGTGAGTGTGTTTATAAAGGTGAGTGTGTGTGTATAAAGGTGAGTGTGTGTGTATAAAGGTGAGTGTGTGTGTATAAAGGTGAGTGTGTGTGTATAAAGGTGAGTGTGTGTGTATAAAGGTGAGTGTGTGTATAAAGGTGAGTGTGTTTATAAAGGTGAGTGTGTTTATAAAGGTGAGTGTGTGTATAAAGGTGAGTGTGTGTGTATAAAGGTGAGTGTGTGTATAAAGGTGAGTGTGTTTATAAAGGTGAGTGTGTGTGTATAAAGGTGAGTGTGTGTATAAAGGTGAGTGTGTGTGTATAAAGGTGAGTGTGTGTGTATAAAGGTGAGTGTGTGTGTATAAAGGTGTGTGTGTGTTTAAAGGTGTGTGTGTGTGTATAAAGGTGAGTGTGTGTGTATAAAGGTGTGTGTGTATAAAGGTGAGTGTGTGTGTATAAAGGTGTGTGTGTGTATAAAGGTGAGTGTGTGTGTATAAAGGTGAGTGTGTGTGTATAAAGGTGAGTGTGTGTATAAAGGTGAGTGTGTGTGTATAAAGGTGAGTGTGTGTGTATAAAGGTGAGTGTGTGTGTATAAAGGTGAGTGTGTGTGTATAAAGTTGAGTGTGTTTATAAAGGTGAGTGTGTGTGTATAAAGGTGAGTGTGTGTGTATAAAGGTGAGTGTGTGTGTATAAAGGTGTGTGTGTGTGTACAAAGGTGAGAGTGTGTGTATAAAGGTGAGTGTGTGTATGAAGGTGAGTGTGTGTGTATAAAGGTGTGTGTGTGTGTATAAAGGTGAGTGTGTGTGTATAAAGGTGAGTGTGTGTGTATAAAGGTGAGTGTGTTTATAAAGGTGAGTGTGTGTGTATAAAGTTGAGTGTGTTTATAAAGGTGAGTGTGTGTGTATAAAGGTGAGTGTGTGTGTATAAAGTTGAGTGTGTTTATAAAGGTGAGTGTGTGTGTATAAAGGTGAGTGTGTGTGTATAAAGGTGAGTGTGTGTGTATAAAGGTGAGTGTGTTTATAAAGGTGAGTGTGTGTGTATAAAGGTGAGTGTGTGTGTATAAAGGTGAGTGTGTGTATAAAGGTGAGTGTGTGTGTATAAAGGTGAGTGTGTGTGTATAAAGGTGAGTGTGTGTGTATAAAGGTGTGTGTGTGTATAAAGGTGAGTGTGTGTGTATAAAGGTGAGTGTGGGTGTATAAAGGTGAGTGTGTGTGTATAAAGGTGTGTGTGTGTATAAAGGTGAGTGTGTGTGTATAAAGGTGAGTGTGTGTGTTTAAAAGTGAGTGTGTGTATAAAGGTGAGTGTGTGTATAAAGGTGTGTGTGTGTATAAAGGTGTGTGTGTGCGTGTGTGTCTGAAGGTGAGTGTGTGTATAAAGGTGAGTGTGTGTATAAAGGTGTGTGTGTGTGTATAAAGGTGAGTGTGTGTATAAAGGTGAGTGTGTGTGTATAAAGGTGAGTGTGTGTATAAAGGTGAGTGTGTGTGTATAAAGGTGAGTGTGTGTGTATAAAGGTGAGTGTGTGTATAAAGGTGAGTGTGTGTGTATAAAGGTGAGTGTGTGTATAAAGGTGAGTGTGTGTGTATAAAGGTGAGTGTGTGTATAAAGGTGAGTGTGTGTATAAAGGTGAGTGTGTGTATAAAGGTGAGTGTGTGTGTATAAAGGTGAGTGTGTGTATAAAGGTGAGTGTGTGTATAAAGGTGAGTGTGTGTATAAAGGTGAGTGTGTGTATAAAGGTGAGTGTGTGTATAAAAGTGAGTGTGTGTGTATAAAGGTGAGTGTGTGTGTATAAAGGTGAGTGTGTGTGTATAAAGGTGAGTGTGTGTATAAAGGTGAGTGTGTGTGTATAAAGGTGAGTGTGTGTGTATAAAGGTGAGTGTGTGTGTATAAAGGTGAGTGTGTGTGTATAAAGGTGAGTGTGTGTATAAAGGTGAGTGTGTTTATAAAGGTGAGTGTGTGTATAAAGGTGAGTGTGTGTGTATAAAGGTGAGTGTGTGTATAAAGGTGAGTGTGTGTATAAAGGTGAGTGTGTGTGTATAAAGGTGTGTGTGTTTATAAAGGTGAGTGTGTGTGTATAATGGTGAGTGTGTGTATAAAGGTGAGTGTGTGTATAAAGGTGAGTGTGTGTATAAAGGTGAGTGTGTGTGTATAAAGTTGAGTGTGTTTATAAAGGTGAGTGTGTGTATAAAGGTGAGTGTGTTTATAAAGGTGAGTGTGTGTGTATAAAGGTGAGTGTGTTTATAAAGGTGAGTGTGTGTATAAAGGTGAGTGTGTGTATAAAGGTGAGTGTGTGTATAAAGGTGAGTGTGTGTATAAAGGTGAGTGTGTGTATAAAGGTGAGTGTGTGTATAAAGTTGAGTGTGTTTATAATGGTGAGTGTGTGTATAAAGGTGAGTGTGTGTTTATAAAGGTGAGTGTGTGTATAAAGTTGAGTGTGTGTATAAAGGTGAGTGTGTGTGTATAAAGGTGAGTGTGTGTATAAAGGTGAGTGTGTGTATAAAGGTGAGTGTGTGTTTATAAAGGTGAGTGTGTGTATAAAGGTGAGTGTGTGTATACAGGTGAGTGTGTGTTTATAAAGGTGAGTGTGTGTATAAAGGTGAGTGTGTGTATACAGGTGAGTGTTTAAAGCTGGAGGTGTGAGCTACACACAGGTGAAGGTAATAATGTGAAAGTGGAACCCGACTCTAAATAGCAGAACTTTCACACTGATGACCACAACGCTGTGTAGAATAACACACACACCCTTAGGACAGTGGAGTGTGTTCCTAGCGGTAGCGCTAACGCTACAGTCTGAGTCCTGATGTGTTTCTGGGCTGATTGTGGTGTTTATTTCTCTGCGGTTGTGATGAGAAGGTGGTCAGTGCTGTAGATAAAAACACACCAAGTCTTCAGGGAACATTCAGGGCTGTGTTTCATTTAGAGCACTAGTGTGTAGAGCACTGAGCGGGTCTCACATGGCCGTGAAGTCATAAAGCCGGCTCGTAAAGCAGCTCCTGTCAGCGGCGTGTGTATCATTATCGTTTTTGTTGGAGTAATTGTTCCCTGCTCACCGCGCTGTATTGAACACACTGCTGTTAGCATAATGGTGTGCTTTATAGCTCGTGGTCAGTGATGGTCACCCTGAGACTCAGCTTTTCATTATCTCAATCTCGTACGTCTGTGTGTGTGTGTGTGTAATGACTGTAAACATGAAGAGCTTTTAATACAAGTGCAGATTGCTGGTGGTTTGTGGTAATGTGGTATCAGAACTGGACCAGCAGTCAGGTCCTGGGGTGCTTTTGGTTCCTGAGAGGGTGGGGCACTCAGCAGTGTGTGATACACAACACACACTAGAAAGTAAACAGGATGTGTACTACACACCACAGAGCATCAGCTCAGTGTTTAATGCACTTTTTTTACCCGAGAATTAAAATTTGAATCCTAAATCTAGAGTTCTCAGAGTTCTAGTGCTTGCTGTAGACCATGCCCATCCAGAGCCACACCCCCTACTCCCATACATACACCATACACACTGAACACTGCCAGCTGTGCTGATAAATAATAACCAGTGTGTAGTGCTGCTGTAGACAATCAGGCAGTGTGTGTGTGTTTGTGTGAGAGAGAGAGAGTGTCTGTGTGTGTGTGTGTGTGTGTGTGTTTGTGTGTGTGTGAGAGAGAGAGTGTGTGGGTGTTCAGTCTTGGCACACGACCTGCCTCGCTTCTGTGCTCTGTTACCATAGAAACATGAGGACCAGAATCAGTGATGGGGAGCGAGAGAGAGAGAGAGAGAGAGAGAGAGAGAGAGAGAGAGAGACGGGGGTGGGGTGGGGTGGGGGGTGTTGCAGGAAGGAAATGAAGGAGTGAAGGAGCAAAAAGATATAAAATAGGACCTGGAAGAGGAATGGGGATGCTGAGGAGGCAGTTAAAGAGAGAAAGAGAAGAAAAAGAAGGGAGAGAGTGAAAGAGAAAGAGAGGAGCATGAGAAAAGTGTGAACGGAAGGATGTGAAAGTGATCTGAATGTCTAGAAATAAGTTTAACATTTCTAATTATTCTCCGTTTCTCTCTGTCACGTGCTGTGAAGCGTCCTGACGCAGTGACCGCAGATCTCCAGCTGGTGCCGCTGTCGGACTATCACCGTATCCGGGTTGCCAGATTGACCAGAAATTAACTCTGTTGAAATGTAGCTTTTGTTCTAAAACATTAAATCTGTTTTAAACCTGACCACAATCTGGCAACCCTGCAGAGTATTGCACCGTGATGATATCAGATCCTGAAATACGATTTAATCTGATTTATTTTCAGCACGTGATTGTAGAACGTGTAGTAGTGTTTTTTTACTTTAAAGGTGCAATAGTCACTTTTTATTTTTAACTTGTAGAAATGAACACGATTAAACAATGTGACCTGAGCGAAAGTGAAAAATAGACTTGAGTCTGGATATATATATGTGTGTGTGTGTGTGTGTGTGTGTGTGTTTAAATCAGTCTGTCAGTCTTTTTTATAGACACTCCTCTCTACGGGCCACTGCACACCCTAGGGGCAGGGATTCATGAACATGGGCGGGACTCATT
>NC_080736.1:17257058-17262058 GCF_019097595.1 Hemibagrus wyckioides | reverse complement strand
TGTGTGAATGAGTGGTTTTGTGTGTGTGTGTGTGTTTGTGTGAATGAGTGATTTTGTGTGTGTGTGTGTGTGTTTGTGTGAATGAGTGGTTTTGTGTGTGTGTGTGTGTGTTTGTGTGAATGAGTGGTTTGTGTGTGTGTGTTTGTGTTTGTGTGAATGAGTGATTTTGTGTGTGTGTGTTTGTGTTTGTGTGAATGAGTGATTTTGTGTGTGTGTGTTTGTGTGAATGAGTGGTTTTGTGTGTGTGTGTGTGTGTTTGTGTGAATGAGTGATTTTGTGTGTGTGTGTGTGTGTGTTTGTGTGAATGAGTGGTTTTGTGTGTGTGTGTGTGTGTGTTTGTGTGAATGAGTGATTTTGTGTGTGTGTGTGTGTGTGTTTGTGTGAATGAGTGGTTTTGTGTGTGTGTGTGTTTGTGTTTGTGTGAATGAGTGATTTTGTGTGTGTGTGTTTGTGTTTGTGTGAATGAGTGATTTTGTGTTTGTGTTTGTGTGAATGAGTGATTTTGTGTGTGTGTTTGTGTGAATGAGTGGTTTTGTGTGTGTGTGTGTGTTTGTGTGATTGAGTGATGTTGTGTGTGTGTGTTTGTGTGAATGAGTGGTTTTGTGTGTGTGTGTGTGTGTTTGTGTGAATGAGTGATTTTGTGTGTGTGTGTGTGTTTGTGTGAATGAGTGATTTTGTGTGTGTGTGTGTGTGTGTGTTTGTGTGAATGAGTGGTTTTGTGTGTGTGTGTTTGTGTGATTGAGTGATTTTGTGTGTGTGTCTGTGTGTGTTTGTGTGATTGAGTGATTTTGTGTGTGTGTGTTTGTGTGAATGAGTGGTTTTGTGTGTGTGTGTGTTTGTGTGAATGAGTGATTGTGTGTGTGTGTGTGTGTGTGTGTTTGTGTGAATGAGTGGTTTTGTGTGTGTGTGTGTGTGTGTTTGTGTGATTGAGTGATTTTGTGTGTGTGTCTGTGTGTGTTTGTGTGATTGAGTGATTTTGTGTGTGTGTGTTTGTGTGAATGAGTGGTTTTGTGTGTGTGTGTGTTTGTGTGAATGAGTGATTGTGTGTGTGTGTGTGTGTGTTTGTGTGAATGAGTGGTTTTGTGTGTGTGTGTGTGTGTTTGTGTGATTGAGTGATTTTGTGTGTGTGTCTGTGTGTGTTTGTGTGATTGAGTGATTTTGTGTGTGTGTGTTTGTGTGAATGAGTGGTTTTGTGTGTGTGTGTGTGTTTTTGTGATTGAGTGATTTTGTGTGTGTGTGTGTTTGTGTGAATGAGTGTGTAATGTCTGGGACCCCCGCCCTATGCGGGGGTCGACCTCAGACGCCCGTGGTGTGTGTGCACACGCCAGCACACGGTGTAATGAGACTCATGCGCAGGATTCAGCGAAGCGCTGCTTTTATTACATTTAAGACGCAACACAGGGAAACAAACGTAACACTAGACATGGCGTGGTTAACTAAACCAAACAAAACCTAGACCTTAGCTTGGACATGGAACCTAGCAAACAAAACCCCAACAGAAACCACGGTACAGATAACAATCATGGACCAGGACACAAACACAAGGATCCCTATTTATATTTGTAGACATTAGGGCTAATGGGATACAGGTGACACAATCAGGATAGGAACGATAGGAAGGGCGTAACAAAAGACACACAAAGAAGCAGGCTTCCAAGGTTCACCTGCCAGCGCCCTCTCTGGACCTGGCAGGGAACTGTCCAGCTGTTCCTGACAGAGTGATTTTGTGTGTGTGTGTGTGTGTTTGTGTGATTGAGTGATTGTGTTTGTGTGTGTGTGTGTGTGTTTGTGTTTGTGTGTGTGTGTGTGTGTGTTTTTGTGATTGAGTGATTTTGTGTGTGTGTGTTTTTGTGAATGAGTGATTTTGTGAGTGTGTGTGAGAGAGAGTGATTTTGTGTGTGTGTGTGTGTGTTTGTGTGATTGAGTGATTGTGTGTGTGTGTGTGTGTGTGTTTGTGTGATTGAGTGATTGTGTTTGTGTGTGTGTGTGTGTTTGTGTTTGTGTGTGTGTGTGTGTGTGTTTTTGTGATTGAGTGATTGTGTGTGTGTGTGTGTGTTTGTGTGATTGAGTGATTGTGTTTGTGTGTGTGTGTGTGTGTGTGTTTGTGTGATTGAGTGATTGTGTGTGTGTGTGTGTTTGTGTGATTGAGTGATTGTGTTTGTGTGTGTGTGTGTGTGTGTGTGTTTGTGTTTGTGTGTGTGTGTGTGTGATTGAGTGATTGTGTGTGTGTGTGTGTGTGTTTGTGTGATTGAGTGATTGTGTTTGTGTGTGTGTGTGTGTGTGTGTGTTTGTGTTTGTGTGTGTGTGTGTGTGTTTGTGTGATTGAGTGATTGTGTTTGTGTGTGTGTGTGTGTGTGTGTTTGTGTGATTGAGTGATTGTGTGTGTGTGTGTGTGTGTGTTTGTGTGATTGAGTGATTGTGTTTGTGTGTGTGTGTGTGTGTGTGTTTGTGTTTGTGTGTGTGTGTGTGTGTGTGTGATTGAGTGATTGTGTGTGTGTGTGTGTGTGTTTGTGTGATTGAGTGATTGTGTTTGTGTGTGTGTGTGTGTGTGTGTTTGTGTTTGTGTGTGTGTGTGTGTGTTTTTGTGATTGAGTGATTTTGTGTGTGTGTGTTTTTGTGAATGAGTGATTTTGTGAGTGTGTGTGAGAGAGAGTGATTTTGTGTGAGTGAGTGTGTGTTTCTGTGTGTGATTTTTTTGAGTGTGTGTGAGTGTGATTTTGTGAGTGTGTGTGTGTGTGTTATTACACACACAGTAAGATGTTGTCTGTTGTGTGTGTGTACTCCTGTAGTCAGTGTGGTGTTTGTCCTTTCTTGTCTCTCATGTTGTGTGTATGAGAAGTGGACTGTGTGGATTTGAATGTTAATGAGCTCATGTTTATTCAATCTGCCCGAGTTAGTGACCTTTACTGACTCTTATGAAGTTTATCCACATGTCCTGCCTCCTGTCCTGCAGCTTCAAGATTCAGCCTCTGTATTCACTTTATCTCTCAGTGTGTGTTTAATACTGACCAAACTGACCACATCAGAACTCAGAACTACACCGAAGCTCTGTCCAGAAGTCCTGAGAGTTACGCATACATACACACACTCACTCACACACACATACACACACTCACTCACACACACACACACACACACACACACACACTTTGAGGAACCGTGTTGTAACAGGGTAGGAAGAACAGATGAGAAGAGAGATGGAGGAGAATGAGTGTGTGTATTTGTATAACACTGCTGTGAGGTTCTTCAGAGTTCCTCTTCAGGTAGTGAAGGTTCTTCCTCTTTGTGAACACAGAACCTTTCCAGGTTCCTCCAGAGAGAATTAAAAGAACTTGGACACGTTCACGTGTCACCTTTCATTCGGAGTGTGTTCCCTTTTCACCCTCATTCCTCTACACTTCCTGTTTTTTCCTCCCTCGCTCTTGTCCTCTCTCTTCCTCGGTGTGTCCCTCTCTTCTCAGCAGCACACCTGCCCTCGGTTCCTTCAGACGAGGTTCTCTGGGTTCCTGTGAGGATGATCGTGTTGGCTGAATGAACACTGATGGGGCTTCAGGAAATCTGTCACCATGTCTGATCTCACAGGGAGTGTGTAGGGTTAAAGTGCGCACTACAGGGGATGAGCTAAAGTGCACTTGTTATGAAGAATCACTCTGATTTATTCGTTCCCTACAACGCTTCCCCTCTCTATCTCTCTATCTCTCCATCTCTTCTTCTCTCCATCTCTCCATCTCTTCTTCTCTCTATCTCTCCATCTCTTCTTCTCTCCATCTCTCCATCTCTTCTTCTCTCTATCTCTCCATCTCTCCATCTCTTCTTCTCTCTATCTCTCCATCTCTTCTTCTCTCCATCTCTCCATCTCTCCATCTCTTCTTCTCTCTATCTCTCCATCTCTTCTTCTCTCCATCTCTCTCTCTCCATCTCTTCTTCTCTCTATCTCTCCATCTCTTCTTCTCTCTATCTCTCCATCTCTCCATCTCTTCTTCTCTCTATCTCTCCATCTCTCCATCTCTTCTTCTCTCTATCTCTCCATCTCTTCTTCTCTCCATCTCTCCATCTCTCCATCTCTTCTTCTCTCTATCTCTCCATCTCTTCTTCTCTCCATCTCTCTCTCTCCATCTCTTCTTCTCTCTATCTCTCCATCTCTTCTTCTCTCCATCTCTCTATCTCTCCATCTCTTCTTCTCTCTATCTCTCCATCTCTCCATCTCTTCTTCTCTCTATCTCTCCATCTCTTCTTCTCTCCATCTCTCTATCTCTCCATCTCTTCTTCTCTCTATCTCTCCATCTCTCCATCTCTTCTTCTCTCTATCTCTCCATCTCTCCATATCTCCATCTCTTCTTCTCTCTATCTCTCCAT
This sequence comes from Hemibagrus wyckioides, assembly GCF_019097595.1. NCBI lineage: Eukaryota > Metazoa > Chordata > Actinopteri > Siluriformes > Bagridae > Hemibagrus > Hemibagrus wyckioides. The sequence continues at coordinate 17,257,702 of NC_080736.1, read as the reverse complement.
CTCTTCATCTCTATATCTCTCCATCCTTTCATCTCTCTATCTCTCTATCACTCCATCCCTTACTCTCTATCTCTCCATTTCTTTATCTCTCTATCTCTTCATCTCTTTATTTCTTTATCTCTCCATCACTTTATCTCTCCATCCCATACTCTCTATATCTCCATCTCTCTATCTCTATTGCTCTATCCCCTACTCTCTATCTCTCCATCCTTTACTCTCTATCTCTATCACTCCATCTCTTACTCTCCATCTCTCCATCTATCTATATCTATCTCTCCATCTCTCTATCTCTCCATCCCTTACTCTATCTCTTTATCTCTCCATTTTTCCATCCTTTACTCTCTATTTCTTCATCTCTCTATCTCTATCCTTTACCCAATATCTCTTTATATCTCCATCCCTTACTCTCTCTCTCTCTCTCTCTCTCCATCTCTTTCTCTCTCTCTCCATTCTTTATTCTCAATCTCTCTATCTCTCATCCCTTCTTCAGTATTCCTTCTTCCTCTGTCTCTTGCTGTTGTGCTTTATTTCTCTTCCCTCTTCTTTTATTTCTCCTATTACTCATACTGTCTGCATATGTGTGTGAGGTACGTGTGTGTGTGTGTGTGTGTGTGTGTGAGGTACGTGTGTGTGTGTGTGTGTGT